>NW_007727180.1:460602-462925 GCF_000696425.1 Galeopterus variegatus
AATTTCTTTCAGCAGTGATTTGTAGTTCTCATTGTAGAGGTCTTTCACCTCCTTGGTTAAACTGATTGCTAGGTATTTTATTTTTTTGTTGGCTATTGTAAATGGGTTTGCTTTCTTGATTTCTTTTTCTGCTAGTTCTTTGTTGGAGTACAAAAAAGCTGCTGATTTTCGAGTACTGATTTTGTACCCTACAACTTTACTGAAATTGTTTATCATCTCTAAGGGTTTCTTGGTAGGACCTTTAGTTTTTTCTATATATAGGATCATGTCATCTACAAACAGGGATGGTTTGACTTCATCTTTTGCAGTCTGGATGCCCTTCATTTCTTTCTCCCGCCTGTTTGCTCTGCCAATTACTTCCAATATTAGGTTAAATAGGAGTGGTGGGAGTGGGCATCCTTATCTTGTTTCCATTCTTAAGGGAAAAGCTTTCAGCTTTCCCAATTCAGGATGATATTTGTGGTGGGTTTGTCATACACAGCTTTTATTGTGTTGAGATACTTTCCTTCAATACCTAATTTGCTGAGAATCTTTATCACAAGGGATATTGAATTTTTCAAAAGCTTTTTTCTGCATCTATTGAGATAATCATTATTTTTTTTCTTGATTTTATTGATGTGATGTATCACATTTATTGACTTGTATATGTTGAATTTGCATCCCTCGGGTGAATCTTACTTGGTCATTTTGTATAATTTTTTTGATGTGTTGTCGTACTCTGATTGCTAATATTTTGTTGAGGATTTTTTTGTCTATATTCATCAGAGATATAGGCCTGTAGTTTTCTTTTTGTTGTTGTTGTTGTATCTTTGTCTGGTTTGGGTATCAGGGTGTTGCTGGCCTCACGGAATGCATTTGGGAGAATGGCTTCTGTTTTAGTTTTTTCAAATAGTTTGAGGAGAAATAGTATTAATTCCTCTATAAAGGTCTGGGAGAATTCAGCAGTAAAGTCATGCGGTCCTGAATTATTCTTTGTTGGGAGACTGCTGATTACTGCTTCAATCTCGTTGTTTGTTATTGGTCTGTTCAGGTTTTCTATTTCTTCTTGGTTCAGTCTTGGTAGTCCATGTGTGTCCAAAAATTTATCCATTTCTTCCAGGTTTTCAAATTTGTTGGCATATAGTTGTTTATAATAGTCTCTAATGATTCTTTGTATTTCTGTGGTATCAATTGTAATGTCTCCTTTTTCATTTCTGATTTTTGTTATTTGGGTCTTCTGTGTTCTTTTTTTAGGTAGCTTAGCTAATGATTTGTCTGTTTTGTTTACCTTCTCAAAAAACCAATGTTATGTTTCATTGTTCTTTTGTATCATTTTTGGGGTCTCTATTTCATTTAGTTCTACCCAGATCATAATTATTTCTTTAGGTCTGCTAATTTTGGGACTGGATTGTTCTTGTTATTCTAGTTCTTTAAGTTGTAGCATTAGGTTGTTTATTTGAAGTCTTTCTATTCTTTTTATGTGTTTATTGCAATGAACTCCACTCTTAAGACTGCTTTTGCAGTGTCCCACAAGTTTTGGTATGATGTGTCTTTATTTTCATTAGTTTCAAGAATTTTTTTGATTTCCTATTTAATTTCTCTTTGGACCCATAGGTCATTCAGAAAATGGTTGTTTAATTTCTATGTATTTGAATAGTTTCCAGAGTTTTGCCTGTTGTTGATTTCTAATTTTAATTCATTGTGGTCTGAAAAGATACTTGAAATGATTTCAATTTTTAAAAATTNAAGTTGTAGCATTAGGTTGTTTATTTGAAGTCTTTCTATTCTTTTTATGTGTTTATTGCAAGGAAATCCACTCTTAAGACTGCTTTTGCAGTGTCCCACAAGTTTTGGTATGATGCGTCTTTACTTTCATTAGTTTCAAGAATTTTTTTGATTTCCTATTTAATTTCTCTTTGGACCCATAGGTCATTCAGAAAATGGTTGTTTAATTTCTATGTATTTGAATAGTTTCCAGAGTTTTGCCTGTTGTTGATTTCTAATTTTAATTCATTGTGGTTTGAAAAGATACTTGAAATGATTTCAATTTTTAAAAATTTGTTGAGTTGATTTGCGACCTAACATGCTCTATCCTGGAGAATGTTCCAAGTGCTAATGAGAAGAATGTACATTCTATAGTTACTGGATGAAATGTCCTATAGAGCCTCTGGCGAACCCTGTTCCCATGCTCCTCTGCATGAGTAGGGGCGCGAAGCGCGTGCGTGGCGTTTCTGCAGCAGTTCCTCTGCTACCTTTCCTCCCCTTGGAAGATGACAAGGCCAGCAATAATTTCTTCCTGCCTTTGGTTCGTCAGGCAGTCGGTGGGGACTTGCTACTACCCTTG
>NW_007727181.1:0-39066 GCF_000696425.1 Galeopterus variegatus
TTCGGGTCCCGGGGGCACACTCGGCCCGGGCGCGCCCCTCCCCTCCTTGCCTCCAGCCCCATGTCGCCCCCACCGCCTCACCTGGACCTGGGCGGTCGCTCTTGGTCTCTGGCGCCCAGGGCGGAAGGTCCGCGTGGGAGTCGTGCCCGGCGACCAGCAAGGGCTCCTCGCGTCTCACACACCAGCGTCTTCCACTCGAGAGCAACCTGCACCGGCTCAACTCCCCCAGCCAGTGCCGCGTGGGTGGGCGGGCTAGGGGCGGGGCCACGCCTTCCTGGACCCCCCAATATAGTTTAAATAAAAGCAGACCATAGTGTCACCTACCGCTTCCAGCACCTCACCATTTTTAGAATTCTGAGAGGCTACTAAATTTTATTTTAACTTCGGCTACTACAGATAAAATAAATGCAAGTTAGCCAAGTTCTATGATGGTTTGTGATAGAATCATCTCCCAATTCACATTTCCTCACTGTCCATGGAACAATGTGTTTATACAGTAATTTTACTCCCTGGGATTCTGTGAAGAGAAATATTAAGCTCTGTAGCAAACAAAAATAATTTACAGGTAATTCCTGTTCTTTGAGGGTGTGTCAAAATTTTACTATTAAATTTGTCCTATGAGTTCAGGAGCACTGGATCATCTTATCTGTCTTCATATTTGATGGTTAAATGTCTCCCTACCTCTTCTCTCCTAAAATCTCACTGTAGAAAGACACACAAACTTGAATGAAATCAGAGGTCAAGTGCTTTTCAAGTAGGAAAAGGTGGAGTAACCGACCCAATTGAGGACAAAAAAATCCCCATGGTTGCTGCAAAGCAGGGTGGATGTATAAAGACTAGGCACTGATGTGCCTCCAGAAACAAGAATTACTGGGAGGAAATTGGCCTCCAAATCTGCTTGTGCACAGTCAAAACCCATCTGTAAATTAAGGATTTCAGAGCTATCCCCGAAAGGGCAACAATGAAAAATGTACCGATTCAAAACACCTATAACAACAGTGTAATCTGTGCTTTAAAAAAAATAAAAAAAATTTTAAAAGGCCACATTTCTCTGAAATGAAGAGATCAACCATTCACAGATAATAAATGCTTACCATTAAAAAGTAAAAGACTGAGCTAGGTCCAATGAGGGATTAGAAGTGTTACAATATGGCTTCTGCCATCAGATAGCTTAAAATTAATTGACAGAACTAAGGTGAACACACACAATAATTAGTGTTAAAATATACAAGCCAAGAGCACATGAACAGTCAAAATCCTTGTCACGCAAGGGCAAGGAAATTCAAAGTGGTCCATAGGGAGCCACTACAAGTAATAGAAAACCCTCTAGAAATGAACGTATTAGTATACAAACTTAGCAAAGGCTCCAGGGTTTTATTACCTGCATTCACTCTGCAGCATTAAAATTACATGTTTGGCACTGGCTGGCTAACTCAGTTGGTTAGAGTACGGTGTTATAACACCAAGGTCAAGGGTTCAGATTCCCTTACTGGCCAGGGCCAAAAAAAAAATTACATGTTTGCCAATAAACAATTATCACATTCTAACTGTTAATAATGAAAAACTTCAGTTAATAATGAAAAATGACTATTATCTACACTTATTAGATGTTATCTAAGAATAGAGCAGTAAAATAAATGTTGCAGGGCAACTTACTCATCCAGTTCAATTTTAACCTATAAGTGCAACTTCTAGTTTAGTGCTCTGCTAAAGACAAATAAGATAATGCAGCTGGCTGTTTTGAACTAAAGGAAGAAGGTTAAAATGAGAACATGAAACATTTTATTTTTGGTTTACATCATGATCAATGCACATATTTTGAGTACAACCCATGTCATCAGTGTCCTCCTAGGTGGTGAACAGAGTCAGTTAAACCAATAAGCTCCTTTAATTACCTGCAATGCTATAACACGTATACATATACCGATGCTAACAAAGATAATTGCATTTTAAAAATTACCTCACTTAAGGCATTCCACAGTTCCTCATCCGTGTGCTCATTAAAGGGATCCAGGTTTTTCCTCATTGTTCCAGTGAACAAAACAGGTTCCTAAAGGCCCAAAATAGTGAATGTCATTGTCATAGTCTCTTTTCATTTTATTCCAATGCTAACTTTCAGAATAGAATTAAAATATAAAAAACCAAATTTCACTATATTCATTAATTATAAGGTTGCAAATCAAATGCCTGTTTACACAACAACATCTCTATTATTTTCCATACTACAAAATGTGCTCCAAAATATCCTCCAGACCATTGAATAACTAACAAAAGAAACTGCTGCAGTGTGTCATCTTACAAAGAAAAAAGAAGGCCTGATTTTTAAAACTGCTTTCCTGGTAATGTCTGCTTAAACAACAAATACAAGGATAAAATTATTTGAGAAACATCACATCAAGAGAGCTATAGAAATTAATTGTCAATCCTGTGTGATACAGGAAGATACCAATAGCATTTTTTTGTGCTTAAAATAAGATTGTCAAATATTTTCAAATGCTAAAGAAGAAAGAATAAATTAGGATATTTTGTCCATTGGTAAACAGTCTTCCAGGATTGGGAATCTCTTGACATGTCCAAATGGGACAGTCAGTTCCTTGTCCAAAAGAGATGTAAACTAATGGGGCCAATGGTACTTCTATCCATGAAGACACAGCTTCTGATTTTGCATGAACAAATCCCCACATTATCGTGTCTGTGCATCAGGGTTACATGCCTCACAGAACCTCGTTATTAACTACAAGAGCAGGGGAACCTTAGAGCCAGTGTGAAGCATGTCATAAGAAAATTATTTTCATTTAAATAGCTCTTCCTATTCATCTGCTTCAGGAGGAGCTCACAATTAAATCACTCTTGAAATATTTGCCTCCTAGATTTCAAAAGAGAACCTTGTACATAATCTTATTAGGCTGTAAGTTTCCTTCTGGAAGGCTCTGGTAACCCAGATCACAAGGACATAGGCAGCAGAGAAGAGCCCAACTGGCTACTTTCAATGAGGATGGCAGAACAACGGGGTACACAGGTGTGAGGACAAGAAGAGGATGTGACTCTTTTACAGGCACTAGAGAACCTCAAGGAATCCCCAGCCTCCAATCTTGCCTCGCCCTGGGGCTGGACCATTCCTCTTTGCTTCTCAAAGGCCGGAAAACAAAGATTAAGGAGGCAGGCTTTTCTTTTCTCCTGCCGGCCGTGAAGGAGTACATTCAGAGAGGCTCTCAGACCTTTCCCCATCATCTCCATTGCAAGGCTGGTGAGGGGACATGATGTAGAAGGCGGATGGTGTGCCACCAAAAAAATATGTATCACTCAGCAAAATCCAAAAATTAAAAACACATTACAATGGGCATTTTATTTGCACAAAATCGATTAAGTGGCTGAAAGCACTTAACAATCCCAGGTCATACCATATTTCAAAATGATTACTGAATTGAACTGAAAAGTCTCAAAAAACATATTAAAGGTTTCCCTTAAAACTACTGGATTTAAGACTGAAGACTATGCAGCCACCTAAGCAGTGGTGGAAATTTCTTGTCAGGGGAACAACCATCGTTCTACTCCAGATTTTTAAAAAAATGTTCCAGACTCTTTGTAATTATCACCTCCAAGATTCCAACAGGCTAGTAATTTCTCCTCCTTTCGTTGTTATAGGAGGTTTGCAGAAAGGATGTGGCCAGGTGAGGGGAGGCTGCCTCTCATCACTGCTCTCTCTTCCTGGCATCCTCCACCGCCCCATGAGGGCTCTGAACTCTGGGCGCTGTTCTATTTGGTGTACAAAACTGAGAGACTGTTGGAGGAGAGGTGTTGAGGAGATAAAAGGGGCTGAAAGAAGACCAGTTGAGAAATCAGCTTTGAGCCCATTTGGAGAAGCGAGAGGTGGTCTCTTTGCTTCTATTAACAACAGGTCCATTTCCTCGTCCAAGACAGCTTGTATTACTTGAACTTTTCCCCCTTTAGGTTCCTCTCGTAGAGCAAAATCACATCCACTATCAGGTGTAGGGTCTGATAGAGTATCCGTCTGAGTATTTAAAGTACACTCTAGAGAGACGATACCTAAACTAATCTATGAAAAAAATCGCTTTACTTTTTAAGGACTGATCTTCCCTCCTTGTTAAGCGATGAAAGGGATCACAATATTAGCACGTTTGGGAAAAGTGGTTTTGGTGGCTCCAGAGAACAGGCACAGCAATATGCAATTCAAGTATAATCAGGGCTCTCACCTGTCTCCTCCCTAACTTTCTTTCCTTTAGGAAAGTCTTTAGGAAAGTCCTTGAAATGGATGAAGTGCTCCAAAGACTCGGGGACTAAAGTGACATTCTTCACAGGACAATGAGTTGCTCACTCCGAGCCCCTGAACAAAGTCTGCAGCTGCTTTAGGCTGAGCTTTGAACGCTGACCTCAGATACTCTGCAGACCCTAAGGAGGTTTTGCCAATTATCACCAAAACACTGCTGATTGTCATTAAAAAATGAAAATTCAAGTTCAAGCATTTCCCACTGCAATAAGGGTTCCCACTTGAATCTGTACTTTCAATTTAAAGGGAAATATTAAGCAATTACTCATGTTTATTTTGCACCATTAGATGGAAGAAAACAGTTTGGTAAATAAGAATACTTTCCTTTGTTATACAGACATGCCAAGTATTTATTTCATAGTGAGTAAAATTTCAATCAAAATTTGTTAAGTGAAGAGAATGATTTAATAAAACATTAACTGATTGAAGCTATATTTTTCTTTAAAACCAGCAGGCAATTTGTTAACAATGTCTGTTTTAATATGCCAATGTGTTTATGCATGGTGTTCATTCTGGTTTCCACTCATTCTACTTTCATCCACTTGCCAAATAAGAAACCATTATATTATCTTCAAAAGGTAATAAAAGTGCTCATGGTAGACACATACTGCAAGAGCAGATAAGAGTCAAATTAATTTTCATTTCTGATAGTATTATTTAAAGTACCCACCTCCATGCAATGAAGTTAATAAACTAATCTTATAAATAAGTGTTATAAAAATGTTTGCAGGCAGAACATTTCAGAGTAGAGATTTATGGTAGGACATACAACCTTCATGTAAATATATACAAAATTTATTAGCCTAAGTATATTTTTTCTGAAAGAACACATTTAAACCTCATTTGATAAGAGTTTTATTTTAACCTCCATAGTTTGCTGGCACAGTACAGTTAGGAAAAGAAATGCTGCTGTTCAATGTAATATATTAAACAGAGCACTCGCATCAAACCTGTTTTTCATCACAGTTCAAAGTTCATACTTTTTTTTTTATCCTTTGTGTCATATTCAGTAGTAATTTTTTCTTCTGTTACTAACATAACGCAAGTTCTTATTAGGCATGTGACCCAAAAAAGGCCACTCTGAATCAAAGCATTTAGAGTAGTAAATTGATAATCCCTCAATACAACTGCAGGACTAAAAACCACAGTCTTCCTGGACCTTTTGTATGTGCTAGTGGAAGTCAAGCCTCTCATTATCTCAAGAAGAAATTCTACTCACTAACCTTCAGACACTTAAAACGGCTTGGGACCAAGACAAAAACTCTATGAGTAGTTACAAACCAGCAAGATGAAGCACAAGACTTTACCCTAATCTTTTTGAGTTCCAAACCAGGAAACTTCCCTCTACTAAAATATCTACCCATCAGTAGTTACTACTGCAGTTTCCTGGTGTCCTAAGACCTCCACTTTCATTTTCAAATCCTAAGAACTTTTACTGAGGGCAACTCATCTCCCCAGCTCAAGAATAATAAAAGTGACCTGAAGTCACTTTAAATCTTGGTTTTGTTTTGGTTTTTTTTAATCCTGTAGCCTCTGAATGAACCGATCATCATCCATTTTCAGAAGAAAAGAACACTGTTCGCCTACAAAGGAAAAAGAATTTAAGTCGTGTAAAGTCTTCTTTAGATACTAAAAGGTCACCAGCTCCAGGGAGCAGTTCCATGGGCTTTAATGACGACTCAGTGTACAGAAACAAAAGACTGACTGCATTAGGCCAGAATCCAATTGTATTTCTTTACTAGTAACAGCATACCTACCTTTTTCTCTTTGAGTTTTGTTCTCAAAAAGAAGAAAAAAAAGGGAAAGAAAACCAGGTAATTAAAAAGTCTTAAAGAGATACACAGCTCTGGTTAACCTTTTCAACCTAAGAAGAAAACTCAGAGAATAGAAATATAAAAATAGCAGAGGACTTAGCAGTGGAGTGTTTATAAAAAACACCTACCTTTTGCTTTGATACAGAAAAGAAAAATCTATTAAATATTAAAAAAAAAAAAGAATCCATTTAATCATGATAAAGATTACGGTTGTTGACACGTGCCAACCCTCAAGGTGCTATTATAAATGTTGAATTTGCATGGAATTACTCTTCAATTGAAAACATTTTCTCTGTGCCAACAGAAAAGGGACTCTAGGTGTAAAGAATCCATCCAAAAAAGTTTTGAAATCCTTTTCCAGATCCTTTCAGATAAGCAAGCTCTTCCCTGAACATTTTCAGCTTGGTATTCTCTTCAGTGACTGCATTTAACCACCTCAGGTCATGAGCACAGAGGAAACAGACTACCTGTTCTGTTTAAAGAAATCAGTTAGGAAGTATGTTCACTGTTTGCTTATTCCTGAAATTCTGAACACAACTTGAGGAATACATTCTTAAGGATACAGCACTTGTTTTTTAAAATGACCCCACCATGTGTATGTCACCACTCACATGCCTATTCCTACCCGGGTCCTACCTGCTGTCACTTATCCCCTAATTCTGAATTGTTCATGGCAGGGTCAAGTGTGACAGGGGACCTTGAACCATAAACTAAGGGGATGAGCCCAGAAGAAGCAGCTTGCTGTCCTGCCCAGGAAGAGAAGGCACAGGCAGGACTTGCCTACACCTGGCAACTCAGAGAAACAACACTTGGTCCCCCTTCTGCTGTGGTTGCTCCAACTTCCTAGGTTCTCTCATTCGGGTGCTGCAGCACAAACAACCCTGCTGCCCACTCATTTCGGGAGGAGATGGATGCATGCAGGTTTTCTGCACCGCAGACCAGTAACCTTCAAATAACTGGAAGTCCCCCGCCAACAGGCCTCCTCCCACCTCTGCAGCCAGTGAGAGCTGGTAAGAGGAAGGGCTCTGAGCTCCCAGAGGCAGGGCTTTGAGTACCTTCCCCTGACACTCATTAGCTCGTGACACGTAAATGAATAAACCCGTTTCTAAAATGATTTTCTCTTAGTGCTGAGTGTCATTTGAGTGTTTTGGCAAAAAAAAAAAAAAAATCACGAACAATCACCAGACTGTCCAAATGAGTGACAAAGCTCTAGGAGAAGAGATATTTCAACTTTGTTTTATATTTATTGTCTTTTGTTATGATTTGGGGAAATTTTTTTTAAGTGGGGTGGATAGAAAAGCAATGGGTAAAATATCTGATGAGACATCATTCAGTTCAACAAAAATTTATTGAAAAAAAATATTTTGGAGTCTGACAGTCCTGAGTTCTGATTCTACTACTTATTATTATTACCTGTTTGCCTCAAGGTAGGTTCTGGATCTCCCCAGGCCTCAGCTTCCTGCCTGGGAAATGGAGATAACCCCACCCACCCTGCAGCGCTGCAGTGAGAATCAGTAACCTAACTGAGGTGCCTGCAAGGAGCTGACAGGCTGCAGGAGTCCAGCCAAGCGGGGCAGGACAGTGAGGCACAGTTTTTTTCAAACTGCAGGTGCAACCAATGGATCATGAAATCAATTTTGTGGCTCGTGACCATCATTTCATCTTTTATATGAACTAGAATAGAATGGATATATTAGAAAATATCAGAGCACAGAGTAATACTGTTTTGTGAAATTTCTGTTTCTTCTCGTGTGCGCGTGCACGTGCCCACATAAAATCATGATGCAAAGCAGAATTCTTACTGTAGAGCATAGTAAAAACCATTTGAAAGTCCCTAGTAGAACATTTAGGAGGCTCAGGATCTGGAATCAGGAATCTCCCTAAATTCAATTTGAATGCTGGCTCTGCCTCTTTCTTAAGCGGGTAAAGCTCTCTGTGCCTCAATTTTTACATCTGTCAAATGAGGATGAAACATAATTGCTGTAAGGATTAAGTGAATGAAGGGAGGGAAGGAACTAAAACATGTTCAGGATTCTACAAATGTTAGGAGTTACTACTGCTTGTGTAGCTTGTCTAGGACTTCAACAGTTACTGGAGCAACAGAAATGATAGGTACTTCCCCATCCTTAAGGGGAGGCCAAAAACAGCCAGGATGTGGGCCGGGCTGAGACCAAATGTCAGCGGTCTTCGTGGGGAGCTGCAAAGTGTTAGTGGGGTACAGAGGTGTGGTCAGGAAAACTGGTGTGACTGGGGTAGGAGGCGAGTCAGAAAACAAAAATGACAGTCTCACCTTTTGTTCCTTGTGGGAAAAACATTAGATTTCTCTGTTAGGCTTTTCCTTAGAACTCCGATTGTACGTTGTTTTTTTTTGGCTGCTTCACTCTTTAGGTTTATATAAACAGTTTGGTTTAAAGGAAATCACCAAGGATCACAAAAACATAAATAGAAATTAACAAGTAAAGTCCTTCCAGAATGTGTTGCCATTTTTACTTAAGTACCAGTAATATTTGAAAGGCCAGTACGCCAATCCTTAATAATAAATAGTTACTATTTATTGAGCATTTCTAAGAACCAGGTATGGGGCAACATTTTCTCAACCAGTTAAATCTTCGTAACAAATCCATGAGGCAGTAACTACTAGACCTAGTTCAAAGATGACAAACTTGGAGGTTAAGTGACTTCATCAAGGTCACATAACTCTTATAGGGCACAGCCAGAATACATAAATGTGGGTTATATTGAACCTCACATGTCCTGGAAGATTCTATCCCAGGCTGCCTGCTGAATGATTTTCTGGGACTCTTTACACATTGTACAGTCTCTCCAGACTGTGTTTCTCTCATCAATCAACATTGTGCCTTGGAAACAAAGGCATATAAAGTTAAAAAATAAAGGCTGTGTGTTTACAATGCTTGGTGATCATGATCTACATGGATACAAAGCTTAGCACTGTTTTGCAAGCATGCTCTCTGGAGCATATATAGAGAGCATTTGCACAAAAGGAGGGTGGAAACTTATGGAACAGAACCAAAACCTGGTGATGTCAAGGTATATTTAGTCTTTGCTCAGATGTGCTTCCAAAACATTGCTGGCAGAGCCAAGAATCATCTAATGTTACTTCTTTATTTAGAGTTCTTTTATGTATACAAGCACACAACCATTTCTTATTAAAAGCACCAAGAGTAACACAATGCACGTTTCTAGATCCTTTCGTCCAAGGATACAAAAGTACTTTACAGACACGCCCATTATCTCTGCAAGTAAATTTCATTGGGCCCATTTATGAGATGGGTACAATCAAAATATAAAACTTAGAAATTTGAACTCTCATTTTCTACTGTAACCACTAAGTCATGCTTCTCATAGCCAGAGAGAATCTCATATGTTGAAAATTTCTTCCCCTTCCTCCTGAAAGGGATATCTTTTTTTTTAATTTTTAAAAAATTGTGGTAAAATACACATGACATAAAATGTACCACCTTAACCATTTTTAAGTATACAGTTCAGCAGTATTAAGTACATTCATGCTGTGTTTTGCAGTCACCACCACCATCCATTCACAGGACTTCCATCTTACACAACTGAACCCATTGCACCCATTAAACCATATAACTCTCCATTCCGACCTTCTCTCGGCCCTGGCTAGACCACCATTCTGCTTTCTGCCTCCATGAATTCACTACTGTAGAGACCTTATATTAGCGGTACCACTCAGTGTTTGTCATTTTGTGACTGGCTATTTCACTCGGCATAATGCCGTCAAGGTTCATCCATGGTGTAGCATGTGTCATAATTTCCTTTTTAAGGCTGAATAATATTCCAATTACATGAATATACCACTTTTGTTTATCCATTTATTTGTCAATGAACACTTGGGTTGCTTTCATGTTTTGGCTTTTGTGAATAATGCTACTATGAAGATGACTGTACAAACATCTCCTGGAGACCCTGCTTTCAATCCTTTTGGGTATATACTCTAGAAGCAAAATTGCTGGATCATATGGTACTCTAATTTTTTTGAGGAATCCCCATACTGTTTTCTACAGCAGCTACACCATTTTACAGGCCCACCAACAGTGTAGAAGGGTTCCAATTTCTCCACATCCTCACCAACACTTGTTATTTTCTGTTTTGTTTTGTTTTTAAATAGTAGCCATCCCAATGGGTGTGAGGTTGTATTGCATCGTTCTGAAAGGAATATCCTGATTTCAAAATTACTTACAGTAACACTGATGTCTAAATAAAATGTCCACATTCTACTTGCCTTGAGGTGTCATGTTCTGTACACTCCCTAATAAATGGGCATTTAAGAGCTCTTTATATCCACCTGCCCAGAAAGCTCATTTGTTTGGCCCTTTTTCTCGTTTCCTTTTGGTATTTCTCATCTCAAGTATAAGAGAGAGAGAGAGAGAGAGAGAGAGAGTGTGTGTGTGTGTGTGTGTGTGTGTTTCTCAACTCTCTTTGACGGCCAAATGATTGCAGCATGTAAAAAATCCCAAATTAGAAACACAAAACAGAAAGCCGGGAGTTGAATATGTGGAAGTGCCAAAGCAGAGGCCAGGATGAAAGCGGGGAGGCCCCCCGGCTGCAGGCTCCAGGCCACCAGAGAGAGGGAACATGTTGCCCATGGCTACATACCTGGATAGGAGTAACTGCTCAATGAATAAGGACTTTCTGAATTTATGTTGCATGGATGAACTGAAAGCCACGACAGGAGCTTCTATTGTGCATATAACCCGATCTCTAGAGCACTCCCTGAAAGTCTCACTTCTATTCTGCTAAGAAGCAGAATAAAAGAAAATAGAATCTGAGCCCAGGAAGAGATGGCCAATTCAACCTTCTACCATTGTAAAGACCACGCAGTGAGGGGCTTAGCCCTCGCAACAGCTCTCAGAGGTGGTCCCCATGAGCTGCCTAGTGAGGAAGAGAAGGCTGCAGAGATGGAATTCCTTTCCCCGAGCTCTTCCTCACTATGATGTGACACCTCCCAGGTTAAAATCATTTACTAATGGCTAGATTCTAAAAGTCTCCCAAAGCATCTGTAAGCTCTGTAATTCTCACAGCCCCACAGTTTCACAGAAAGCCCTCCACAGAGATAATCACCTTTGAAAAGGCAGCTTTATTTCCTACAGCAAAATTCCATCATTAAGACACTTAAAATCCATGTCTCCCTATAGGTGCCTCTTGAGTGCAAAACAAACCATTTATCATCTCATTCTCAGAATTATGAGCTTATCAATGGATAAAACTGTGACAAGTGGGGAAGTTTGAGTCCAAAAATCTACCTGGAGAAGTTACTGTTAAATCGCGCGCACGCACGCACACACACACACACACACACACACACACACACACACAAACCCTGGTATCTGATGAAGATATCTGCTGTTAAAAATATGCTCTGCTGAGGGGGAAAGCCTCAACCCTTTCATCCAATAACAAAAAAAGAAAGCAATAAAATTAAAAGCAATTAAAGTTAGGTGCCCTTATAAAAGGAACATGTGAGAACGGACTTGCATACCTGAGGTATGATTGACATTTTCTTCCTTAAATCGTGAAGTCCAATTTCAGTTGTCAAGATCTTATCAACCCAAATTTTACCTTCAGGTTCTGACAATCTAAAAAGGGCTGCAATGAGGGAACTTTTTCCAGCTCCTGTTCTTCCCACAATGCCAACCTATAGAAAGATCAGGAGGAAGGATTAAAAATAACAGTATGCAACAAGCCTAGGAGAAAACCTTGGATTTTGAAGGTGAATTAAGGAAGTGTTGTATTGAGTGTGTTCCAAAAGAGTTTCTCAATCTCAGCACTGTTGACATTCTGGGCCAGATAATTCTTTGCTGTGGGGGACTCTCCTGTGCATTGTAGGACATTTACTAGTGTTCCTGGACTCTACTTACTAGATGCCAGTAGCACCCCGCAAGTTGTGACAACAAAAATGACATTTCCGTGGGTGCACAACTCGCCCAGGTTGAGATTCACCATTCTAAAGAGTTAAAAATCACAGAATCCATCTACTGCAATGAGAAGCCAACAGTCTCCTAAACAGCCAATGAGAAGACAACTTTTAAATTAGCTTTACTTCTAGGCTCTGGGTATTCTGAACTTTGAAAATTTCTAAGATAATTTCACAGAGACGTTAATAATTCAAGCCAGAAGTATTATACACAAACAAGTATTCATTCTTCCACAGTTCTATCACTTAAGATGAATTATTCTTTGGTAGAGAAACTAAATCACTTTTAGATATTAAATATTTGGTTATGTTCTGTCTCAAATGGAAACGTCTTAAAATTTAAAATGCAGGTCTCAGTGTATTAAAAGACAGTAACCAGTAGCCAAAATACACATAATGAGATCAACAAAAACACAAATAACATTTGCTACTTATGCGGGGCCTTTCATCTAAACAGTTCAAAAGGCATTTTACAAACCAATTAATACCTACGATTGATTGCCCCTTGGGAAAGATTCATGTCAAGTATCATTCCTTTTATTAAAACTGAAGCAGAGAGAAATGAAGTACGCAGACAATAAGATCAAAGAATCAATATAACGCTGGTCAGGAATGAAACTATATTGTAAAAACTGGCTTTTGGACGTGTGCACTTAATCCTGCATGCAGAAACTGGCATTTCTACCAATGAGTTTGCTCAACTGCAAATTCCTTGGTGGGAGCATCCCAAGAGATGACATCATCCTTATTTAGGAATCTAGTATCAACGAAGAGCATAAGACATGCCTTCAATCCTTTGTAAATTAATTTAGTAAAAATTTAAAATTTAAAAATTTAAAAACCTCACTGCTTTAAATAGAAACTGAACTTCAGTACACACTGATTATATGCTAGGAATTTTACATATTATCTCATTTGAATACCATCAAACTTTTAAAAATTAATCTGTAAAATCAATAATGGCAGTTCAAAAACAAATTTATCTTTATACAGATTAAATGTAAGAAAAGTGGCTTATCTAATTGTTTAATTAGATTAAACAGCCATTTCCTACCTTATGGTAAGTTCTAATTTACATTTTACAGATGGGCCATTTTCTGCAATAGGTACTTCCTAGCGCGTATACATACGTGACTTATGTGTGTTTCTGTGTATACCTCTGGGTGTTCTCATGTGTAAATCACCACACATCAAGACATAGGAAAATGCCATATTTGTGGGAATGTGTGGACACTCACATGCTATCAGCTCTACGGGAAACTATCCATCTGTGTAAACCCAAACGTTTGTAGACTATTGGTAAATGGCTGGCATGGGCCCTCAAAGGCAGGAAACACCGAGGGCTGCCTGTGACCACAGGACTGTGAGCTCCAAACTCAACTGAGGATAAAAAGAAAAAGCAACTCAAAGAAAACCTGGCTCTGGCTATTTCTCTCTACCTTCCCAAGTCATCTAAACTATAGCCTCCGAACATCTTTCACAGTTCACCAATGGGTTTTATCAAATGCTTGTGGAGAATAAAACCAATATCAGTATGTTTATACCCATTACTCTAAAGGATTACCTTGAGATAGTCCTATTTTATCTACTTTGCAATTGCTCCTTCATGTTTTCCCAACTAGGCCAAGGTTGATCTCTGACGATCACATCAACGTGTTAGACATTTGTACTTGGCTCTCTCTTCAAACATCAAACTCAACATGCGCAAGACCCAAGTCCCCACTCAAAGAAGCAGCTGCTTCTGACTTCCCCATTTTACATTTTAAACTCCTAACTTCTTCCCAAGCTCAAAGGCTCAAATGCTCATCTGACTACCAGCTTTCTCCAACTCCAGCCTGGTGCTAAAGACTCTACTTCTTCTGCTTCTTGACACAATCCCCTTATATTAATTCCTGCAGCCATCACCTGAGTGCAAGGTTGCATTACCTTTTAAAAAAACAAATTCTTTTCCTAATTATCACCAGTACAAATGAATTTTCTTTCTTTTTTTTTTTTTTGCAGCTGGCTGGTATGGGTATCTGAACCTGTGACGTTGGTGTTATAAGGTTGTGCTCTAAGGCAAATTAATTTAAATAGTAAATAAACACTAGCCATAATCCTGGCACTCTGATAGAACCCTCTTTACATGTCGATATATATTTTCTTTCTAGATGTGTGTATGTGTGCCCAAAGATGCAACTCATATAAATAAAACGAGATTAATATAAACATATTGTTATAATCTGTTTTCATCTCATAAAAATATTTATTTTAATGGTCACATAATATTACAGTCTATGAGTATGATCATTTATTGAACAAATCCCCTATGTGTGGAGTTTAGGCTGTTCTCCAATATTTTGCTTTCATAAATAACACCATGCTAAATATCCTTGGAGCTAAATCTTTACAAACAACCTTAATTATTTCCTTAAGATAAATTCTTAGATGTGGAACTACTGAGAAACAGGTATGAACATTTTCAAAGGAGGCTGTTAAGTACTGCCAAACTCCCCTCCAGAAATATACCAACTTCTATTCCTACCCATTTCCTGCACATTCCCCAACCCGGGTGTCATAACTTCGTTTTAATCAACATTACTTTGATTCCAAACCATGCGATGGCTTTCCCCATTACGTCTTGCTAGGAGCACACGACAGGTGCTGTGTCCTGTCTCCCACCCGTCCTGCCTCCCGTGCCTTCCCGCTGTGATCCCTGTGTGCTCACTTCCTCCTCAGATTAAACTTCCGAAGGACGGCTGTGTGCCTGGCATTTCACACTGGGAAACCTCCTCTGTAAAATGGTCCCAACTGGGCCGGCCCGGTGGCGCACTGCTACAGTGCGCCGCTTGGGAGCACGGCGGCGCTCCCGCCGAGGATTCAGATCCCACATATAGACCGGTTCCTGCTCACTGGCTGAGCGAGGTGCGGGCGCAGCACCGAGGGTTGCGATCCCGTTGCCGGTCCCGGTCCCGGTCCCGGTCCAGTACGGGCGCGACACTGAGGGTTGCGATCCGTTGCCGGACACAAAAAGACAAAAAGGAAAAAAAAAAAAGGTCCCAACTAACCTTTCTATCTTCAGCTCCACAAGTCCGCTTCCTTGAGGTTGAGTAGGTGGCTGGGAGAACTGAATATCAGAATGTGAAAATGTCTGGTAGTCCCCTCCCCATATACTCTGCAGGCGGCTAATTCTTCAGTCACATCTTGTCATTGTGACTCTGCTCTTGCCTGTCCCTCCACCTGAATGCCTTTCTCCTGCCTTTTCAGCAGCTGAAACCCCAGTCACACGGCACAAATCTGTTTCAATTGCCTAATTCTATGAAAATCCTCCACCTGTCCCTGCATTTGGACTTCTCCCACCCCTAGTGGGTGCCATATCACCTTTTCCTAAAAATCCATAAAATCTGTGACCACGTTTGATCTCTCAGAGTAGCCATTTATATACTATGTGTCTTCTACTGGACTCTATATGCTGAAAGCAGGATCTATACTGGATTCACCTTTGTGTTATTGGTATTACCTGTGGTGTCCTGTGAAAAATGGGAATTCCACAGAGAGCTGAGAATGTAACTCAGGCTTAAAAAATTTACAGAAAATCTATTACCATATGTTCAGGTATACAATAAGCTGGACAGAGAAGACAGACGTGGCAGATGAATCCTATAACTGTAGATATAATTGCAAATGGCCAACCCCTCATTTTCACGGGGCACAGAGCAATTTATGCATTTTAAATGACTAAGTTCATTTTATACCCTATGATAACGACGACTATCTTTGATCAATCACTGACTTTGTGTCGATCTCTATGCTAGGTATTTTACACATCTTATCTTGTTTACATTATACTACAACCCTAGAGATTAAGTGCTATTACTTCCATTTTGCAAAAGAAAAAATTGAGGCTTAGTAAGATTAATTAACCTGTTTAAATAACTGAGCCCGTAAGTGGCAGAATAGGGCTCAGACCTGGTCTGCCTGCCTCTTGTTCATTCTGTTGATGGTCTGCAACAGTATTTCCTCAGTCCAGCTAGAAGAGAGTCAGTAGAGAGTGGTGTGCTTGTGGTTAAAGGAAGTGGCCTGCCGTATGGATCCTATTGCCAGACATTTAAAGCATGCTGGATGCAGGTGAGTATGTGCGGTGGGTGGGACAAGAAACTGTCGTCTCTAAGCAAAGTGGGTGCCCGTAGCCAGGTGGACTAAGTTGTTGACAGAAAGAACCGGCACGCACAGCAGAGGCTAGGAGGGAACACTACAGCTAACAGGGCAGAGATCGAAGGATGAAAACTGTCTGTAAGAGAACACAGACTCTACTGGAAAGATGCATATAGATGCATAAAAGTGCAATCACACAGAATTAAATTATAATGTAAATTCATGATTTGCAGAATATGAGTAAAAAAAATCTGTTAGGTCAGAAGTGACTCAGGACTTTCTAGAGTCACATGTTCATTTTATACCCTAAGAGGGGTTAGGGGTAATTCGTGAGATCAATTTCAAGTTGCCAAAGGAAGTTTCTTGGAAATCATGAATTATCAGTCATCAAAAACTGCTTATGGGAGAGAGCTGACTTTATCAGTGGGTCTTGTTCAAATGTGATTCTGATCCAAGAGGGCTGGGTGGGCCTGAGGGTCTGCATTTCTAACACACTCCCAGAAGATGGGATGCTGCTGGTTCCTGCACCAAAGTCTACACAGCCAGGATTAGAGAGCAGCCAGGGGAAGCAGGGTGACCTGGGTGTGAGAGGTGGAGTTTCTGAGAAAACATTATGTAAAAAAAGGAGAAAATGTAGGAAACTAATATTTCTGCACATTATAGCAAGGTCTAGTACACATCTGTAAAAATGTATTATCCCAGTAATAGCACTGAGCAAGAAAAAAAAATATCAAACCAAAATCAATCTACCTCTAGCTGGAAAATGCTTTCAAATGGCCCAGTACTCTCTAAAATGATCAAATCAACCACAAAATCATCTAAATGAAAAATGCAGCCAGTGTTTAGAATCTAACCAGGAAGCCCAGGGTGGTATTTACCTCATTTGGTTCTTTATTTTTACTTGCTATTTCTTCTATGAATTAGAAACCTACTTAGTACCTATTACATTTTCCTATTTACTATTACTTCCAGGAATCTGAGCAGAGGAAATGACTGAAAGAGAATAAAGCACCATTTCTGCTGTGCTGGCGCATTCCCATGTCATCGTCTGCCTCTCAATCAAATCCTACACCAGAGGGACAGCCTGGAGTGCTGGGGCTGGGGACAGGTGCGGAGATGAATCCGGAGTGAAGTCATCCCAGGACTACGCTGCCTGGATACAATCTCTAAATACATAAACGGAGCTAAAGGTGACACTGTGAGCGGGCCAGGACACAAATCAAAAGTCAGGTTATTGGAGTTATAATTCGGTCTCCAAATGCAATTTATCCTCACACATTTTAGAATCTCCGATAATCCTGTGATTTGGAGGTTTTAAGACTGAAGAATACAAATCTGTTTACCAAATTGTACAAGAGTTTCTTAGATAATTCATATTTACGGCTTCGAGGGAAATTTCAGATGTGTGCAAATGAACAGAGTTAGGTTTACATTGTCTGCGAGTAAGCAAACCTCCCTCACAGGGCATCAGAAACAGGATCGGAAGGAGGCTGCTTTTAACAGGAGCTGCAGTTAATGTTCTGCCTACACAGCCGTCCTCAGCATCTTCACACCTACAAGAGATCTGTGGAAATAATTAGGAGCCAGCTTTTGCCAAGCGACTTACTAAAGCTGTTCTCTGGGTATCATTTGGGCAGTAAGTGGTAGATTGATTCATAGCACAAGGGTATTATTTGTTAAATTACAGGTATTGTCCACTAAATGGGGCGGTGGTGGCAAGAGTTTAAATGAGCAGTTTTTCAGTACTGAACGCTTCCATCTAGGGGACGGGGTGTTCGCAGGAGCTGGCTGGGGAGTGTGTTTTTGTCAATGGTGTCTTCTCACCGGCACATCTCTCACTTGCAGGCAGCCAGACCTCAGCACCCACTACGTGCCCTGCAAAGTGCCACTTTCCAGGGAACAAAAATGAATATGAAATGCTCCCAGACCATAAGAAGCCTCAGGTTACTGTGAGATACAGGCCCAAAATTACAAATCATGCCATAATGCTACCTTTTTAAAAAAACTGTGGCAAAATACACACAATGTATTTTATGTGTTTTTTAAAATTATGGTAAAATAACATAAAATTTGCCATTGTAGCCATTTTTAAGTGTCCAGCTCAGTGGCATCAATTACATTCACAGAGCGTTATGCAACCATCACCACCACTGCCTCTAAAACTCTTCTCATCTTGCAAAACTGAAACTCTGCACCCATTAAACAACAGCTCCCCGTTCCTCCTCCCCCAGCCCCTGGCAACCAACTGTTTTACTTCCTGTCACTATGAATGTGGCTGCTCTAGGTACCTTATATAAGTGCAATCATACGGTATTTGTTTTGTCCTTTTGTGACTGGCTTATTTCACTCAGCACAGTGTCCTCCAGTTTCTCCCATGTTGTAGCACATGGCAGAATTCCTTCCTTTTTAAGACTGAATAATGTTCCAGTGCATGTAAATGCCACATTTTGTTTATACACTCATCTGTCCATGGACACTTGGGCTGCTTGCACCTTCTGGCTATTGTGAATAACGCCGCTACGAACACGCTATCTTAAAGAATCTGCAAGATGTGGAAGAGAGAGTTTCACAGGGGCAGAGATGTTTAAACCAACTCTGAAGATGGGACTTTTACCAAACAGTGTGCGGCACGGGGACATCTGAGGGGTGGCGGGTGTGCTGGGAGCCAGAAGTTCAGGTACTTTGGGAGAGTGGGAGCATCCTGACTTGGGGGTGTGTGTCCATGCTGGGAGTAGAGGCTGGAGCACAGGCTGGAAAGGAGCTTCCTACTGCCTGCTTTATTCTGGTTTAGTCCCAGCCGAGAGTCCCAAGCCAGTGTCACAGGGACATTGCTGCCAGACAGAGATGCTGGCAGAACCAGCCCTCAAACCTAAGCAGGGTCTGTCTCCCAAGCCCCTCTGGCCTTTCCTTTCCTTAACTTTGTGTGAGTCTCTAGGCCCCTTACTGCCTCCGGCTTGCAGCTCTGGTTTCTGAGCTCCGAGGGGTGGTGGACTCCAGGCTCTCCCCTGGTGGTGACAGCTGGCCACGCAGCTCCTGCCGGGGTGGGCCTGGGGCCATGCTTGAGTCAGCGGCAGCTCACCCAGGCCAGGAGCTGGCAGGCAGCCACGCCAGGGTCAGATCTGTGTTTCAGAAAGAAACAGTCTGTGGTGTGAGGGTGGCAGAGCAAAAGCCAAGGACAGGTTGGAGAAAGGCAAGAAAGACTAAGCAATGGGCTGAGGGACAGAGGAGAGCAAGGAGGAAGGCTAGAATGGAACCTGTGCCAACGGAAGAAGAGAAGGATCTGAGAAATGCAATGACGTAAGGATCGACAGAACCAGACACGGGAGCACTGGTGACAGGGAGCCAAGGCTGACTTCCTAGGCCTGGGCATGAATAATTACAGGACCCTGGGTCAGGTAACATGTGAGCCCTGGTGCCAAGCACCACTGACCACCAAGAGGCAGCCCTCAGCATGAAGAAAGAAATGTTGGCATCCACATTCCATGGTCATTTTCCAAGGCAGATTGATCTATGTCAGCACCGATCTAATCTGCATCCACAGAGAGATGAAAAGTCCCCTGACACATCCACTAGGAAGCCAGCAAGCAGATAAGGCACCAAATCCTTAACCGAAATTTTAGAGGCAAGATGGTTTAAACAAACCTTTTCCCTTGATTTAATGAGTGCTGTCAGGTGCTTCAATACCAGTGGTCCATCTAAACTGTACATGAAGTTAACATTATCGAAGACAATCACTCCTTCCTGGGGCCAGGTGGGTGGCGGGCGTTTCTGGTATTCCCAAGGTGCTTCTTTCTCCAGGTCTGTGTATTCCATCACCCTTTCTACTGAAATCATCTGAAAGAGATATGACAACCACATAGGATAGGAACGGAGGGTCTTGTTTATAGATGTTAAGAGATTGTCAATGAAGCATTCTTCTTTTACATGCTGCTGGTTAAGTCAGATCGTATCATTCCCAAAGGAGAGAAGCAAGAGATTGATGAGGACTTTAATGATTTCCAAACTTGTTCATCATCATATAACACCTTCACTTATGACTACTTCCTTCGACATTATATTAAAACTAAAAGAAGTAATGTAATGAATGTTTTTATTTATCCACTTTACACATCTGAGTAAACAGAAAAATAATTTTGTAAAAGAAAAGAATATTTATGGCCACACTGATCGATAATCTTTTGCTACAGATGGGCCACCTGCTATGGATCAATTAAACTGAATGGCCATTGAACCTCACTATAATTAGTCACTTTCTTCTCTATGAGGATAATGAAATGGATAGGTTTATTGTTTACCTCCCTTTAGGAGAAAGTGCAAATATTTAAAAGAGGAAATAATTTACATATTGATTAAGCCCTCCTAAACAACCATAACCTGAAACCTTCCAAGAGGGGCCTTGTGCTACACTATGAAGGGACGCCAGCAAACCCAAGGCCTCCTGCCTTCTGTTCATCACATAAGAGAATAAAAGCTAAAATGGGGGAGTGGGGGTGGGCTATTAATTAAACAAACAACCTCAAAATACCCAATTCTTCTTTTACTAGGAATGAGCAATTACCCAGTAAGAAACAAAAATAAACAGGACTCTAAGAAATTAGCTTATATCCTCTCTAGGATTTCAGAACCTCCCTCCTACAGAGACATTTATTACATCTGAAGACAGCGTGTGATGAATATAAAACCTGCTGACATAGCATACATAAGACTGAGAAAAAGATGTATATTTTACATTAACTTTAAACAGATGGTGGAAGGATCTTAAAAAACTCTGTTAGTTACGATGAAAAAATAACAGTTTTAATATTTTACATAAGAAATGCTTTTATGCCATTTAATAGCTAGGAGACCTGAGAAGGCTGAGAATGTTAAGATAAACATTACCATATTCTCCACTTCGGCACTCTGTCTAATGCACCACTGGAACATGCCCATGAGCGTGAGGGCGTAGGACAAGGCCAAGCCAACCTGCCCAGCATCCAAAGCTAAATGAGGAGCAAGAAGGGAATCAAGTCAGTCTCATTCCGAACCCAAGCCTGGCTCCTTCTGCCACTTTACCTCCCCTTCACGATGTTTCGACAATTTACATGTAAGGATGACGGTAACCATTACACTTTTACTATCTACTGATAGAGATCACGAGACAATGAAAACAAAACCACTCTAAATTCAGAAAGATTATTAAATGAGTTTATTAATCCCAACAGGATTGACATGCATTTGAAAAAAAGCACATGCGAGGAATGAAGTCATTATTCAGACATTTGTCGTCGTAGTTTCAAAGCCCATTATGTAATTCTACTCTCTACTTCCAATGCAACCACTAAAACCAAGGCAATAGGTTCTCAGAGCCAGTGCCTTTGAGACTAAAGTATGACTCCCATTGATTGTTCTATTATTAAATATTGTCACTCAGTGTTGTTACTATGGAAGAGTTAGGGATGGCGAATTCTTGCCATGCATGCCAACGCCTGCTCATCTGCTACCCACGTGGCAGTAATGACAAGGCTCTTTCCTGCTGAGAATCTTTCTCGACCCGATGCACCAGGCAACTACAGCCAATAGCTCCAAGTAGTCTGACAGCTAAAACCTAAAACCCTAAGCTGGACAAAATGCTTAACCATAAACTTGATTCCCTCCTCACAACCACCAGAGACACCACCAGGAATGTTCAGAGTATCATTTGCACATACCTCAAGCTATTCAAGGAACAGTAAAAGGAACCCATCAAGACTCAAATGACTCCCCTCCATGGGTCACAGGACTGAATGCTACCCAGCCTGATTCCCCGTGAATGCTTTAGTGCACCCCATTAGAACCAAACAGCACGTAACAGCAGACAAGTTGGCAAGAGCTTACATTAATAACTGTAAACACAGCTATAAATTGTAATCATACCATAAATATTCACATCTGTACTTACTTTTTGCCAGAATCAGGGACCCAAAGGTAACAACAATGACAAAGATGGCACAGATGGCATCCAGGCGCACAGCGAACCATCGCGACGTCGTCAGGAACAAGAACCACGCCTCTGGATTCGCAAACCGTAACAAGCAAGATGAGGAAGCACAAAAACCATATGAACCACAATGAATGTGAGAGAGCGTGTTGCTCAGCTGAGCCACAGAAGATTTTTACACAGAGTAGGGCAAAGTCACACACTCAAGGAACCTGAAGAGGAAAGCTAAATAATACCAGGCAATGGATGCCTCACATGCAAAAGAGTGCAGTGGCTCTGCGGGGAGTTGCATTCAAATATGCAACCCAGAGTTTATAAACAGAAATACAATCATAATAAAGGATACAGAAGAACGGTTTCGTAAGTGCATTTTTTGTAGTGCTGGGCCTTAATGTAAAGTTCACCCACTTGCACATTTAACTGCTCCCAGTCTTCCAACAGCAGAGAAAGCAGCTCCCAATTTATTACCAGCACCTTCCACACTTACTAGAAGGCCCTGCACACACTGGATATTGCTTAGGGGCTGTATCTAAATAACTATCTTGCTAAAAGGATCTGCATGTGGTTTATAAAGTGCCATTTAATCATCAAAATACAATAAAGATTAGAAAGACAAGCCAGGATTATGTAGATTTAGAGGAAATTCTGAAATTTCTAAGTAGAAAAAACTTCACTGATACAAATAATACACATCAAGAGGGTAGCAAATCTGATAACCAGGAAATTGTTTTTTTGCGTCACTTCTGCCACCCTGTATGTTCTAAATCAAAGGTCGGTAAACCCATGGGCCAAGAATGGCCCATCACCTGTTTTTGTAAATAAAGTTTTATTAGAACATAGCCACAGCCTTGCTGATGTATTATCTATGCCTGCTTTCCAGCTACAACAGCAAAGTTGAGTAGGTTCAACAGAGATAATACGGTACACAAAGCCTAAGCCATTTACTAGGTGGCCTTCTGCAAAAAGTTTGCTGATCCCTGCCCTAAAGGGACAGAGAGCCAGAGGGCATGATGATGGAAGGACCCCAGCAAGCCAGTTTGCGGGGGCAGGAGGAGGATGAGGGGATGGGCAGAGGGATTCCAAAAGGGGCCGGGGAAGGAGAAGATGTGCAAAGGCAAGACATGGCACTGGGGCGGGAGGAAGGCAGAGGTGCTGGCCAACAAGGTCGCCTGATGGGGGAGGTCGAGTCACAGAAAGCAGAACTCATCTGCTGAAACCATTTCCAGAAGCGCACACACCTGAGTGTAAATCCTGGTGTGCATCGAACAGCTCCTGAAACCTCTCTTCAGCTCTGTACGCCCGGATGGTCCAGAGCCCCTGGAGAGAAGACGATAAGTGGGAAAATACAGGACTCCGCGCTGAGGAAACAGAGACAAAGCTCATGAGGCTCGATGCAAGGACACCAGCTGCCTCCCGTACTCTGTGGTCCCACATCCCACCAAACAGCATGCTCTGGGCTGCCTAGGGGGCTTCTCATTTCAGGAACAAATGCTCCCAGTGGCCTGGAGAGGACCCTGCATGTCCACCCTCAGATTCCTGATCAAACACACAGCTCACTTTAAGGACCTGGAAACAAAAGTTTGATCTTACCTATGACCAAATTCAAAGCTGGTCATTATTCTTTCTTTGCTTACAGCCTCCTTCAAGGCCTTCCCCTCATATTCTTCCCTGACATCTCTTTGGGCAGAAATTATTTTTCATTGATTTTTGAGCCAATAGCATTAAAAAAAAATAATTCTCAGAGTACTCACCACACTGAATCATAATTAGCTCTTTATGTGTCTGTCGCCACCTTAGATTATTAATTTCTTAAGGGCCAGGAGATAGCCATCGTATCTGATAACTGGAATAGCACCTGGCACAGGACTGGTGCTCGATGGTAAGCTGAATGGACTGTCTGTCACCTCCCTGAATCCTAGAGTATCTCTCTGTACCCAATGGTATGAGAAGAGTCCTTTATGGTCACGTCATACCCAGGGACTGCACTGCCCTGTGCCTGCAGGACCTGACCAGCCAACATGCCTTTGAACAGTCTTGACTTCAGCTCCAGGAGCCTGTCATATGTTTTTATAACTGTCCTGCTGGAAACTTGTCCTGAGGTTTGGAGGTCATGTTGGCATGTACCAGTGCCCTCACCTTTTCAGAATCTGACTGTGGCCTTAGTTGCTCTGTCACCTTTACAGAATGAAAAAAGGCTAATTCTCTTTCGTGTAACTTCATTTTTGTTTGGGGCCTGATGTCCCATGACTGGCGACTTGTTTCCAGCACACTATACTATGACCACCAGGGCCAAGCTCCTGCACATCAGGGGATTTGTGGGCTGCCCACTGCCGGGCAGGGACGACTCCTGACAGTTTTCATTCTCCCCACAGATGAGGCCGGACTGGGACAGGGGCCTGTGGGAGCACATCATCTTTATCCTTGCTGGGAATGAATCATTTGTGTTCTGTGAGTAGGAAACACTGACATATCACTTTGCTACCCGCATATCTCCTAGGGAAGACCTGTTCGTAAAACATGGGGTGTTTGGGAGAAGTTTAGATTATTTTATAAGAGGCTATATAACTTATAAAATGACAGGTGAAAAAAAAATTAAAGGAAAAACTCAAGCTTCTTTTCTGGGGCTGACTCCTCAGCCTGCATCCGAGTCTGTGTGCCAGTCCAGTACCGTACCGAGGTGCTCACCGCACACAGGGGCACTGCATGTGTTTGGGGCCGGGTTGCTGGGGTATATATAAACGTGCCGAGACACAGAGCCTCCCCATAAGCCACAGTCCACGGTTCCAGAAGCGAGGAAGGAGCAAGCTTCTGAGTATGAAGCACTGGGTTTCAGAGAAGGTGGGAAGCCCTGGGCCAGGAAGGAGACCTGGGCTGTGGGCCTGCTCCTGCAGTGCCTCCCTGGGGCTCTTTCCTGACTAGGGTAGCTGACTAGGGACAGTAACCAGCAGGAGCCCTCTCCTGTGATACTGCTTTGAGAAAAAAAACCCTCCCTGAGGGCCGGCCCGGTGGCACACCAGAGAGTGCGCCACTTGGGAGTGCGGCGGCGCTCCCGCCGAGGGCTCAGATCCCATGTGGAGACCGGTTCCCGCTCACTGGCTGAGCGCAGTGCAGGCACAACACTGAGGGTTGTGATCCCGTTGCCAGTCCCTGGTACGGGCGCAACACCAAGGGTTGCGATCCCGTTACCGGTCAGTAAAAAAGACAAAAAGGAAAAAAAAAATTCTCCCTGAACACAGATTCGCCAACCAGGACCTGACCTAACATTTCTCCTTGTCCCTATTTCTTACAAGGGCCCTATGCGATTCTGTGGTTTTGAGTGTCCGGTGTGTGTCTAGGGTCTTCCTCTGGCACCCACCCTGTTCTCTCTTCAGTATACTGAGTAACCTTTTGTTATTTTAGCTTCCTTTAACTTTGCACATTTAATACGGTAATATAGACACAAAAGGACTGAGCTCATGCTCCAAATAAGAATGGCCAGAAGCTCTGCACAGGCCTTTCCGCACGCCCCAGCAGACATTCCAACCCGCGCCTGGGACTCAGTCCACCTGGAAACAGGGTGCTCCCAGAGCAAACGCAGGCAAATTCCAGACCTTATCACCCTACCAAGAGAGTGCCAAGAGTCTAGCTCCAGAAAGCTCAGAGAACTCACTAGAACCGTGTTCTCGTGTCTAGACAAGGCGGTGTCATGAGAAGGAGTAAGGTGTGGTGCTCACGCAGGCAGAGCCCCTGAAGGAAATTCTTCAGCTTGGCAGTCCTCACTAGCCCCCTTATCTCCAGTTGGGTTTTAGGAGAGGGTCAACTTTAGCCATGAGGAATCATCCCAGCCTTGGACACCAGGGAACCCAAAGGCCACGTCACACACTTTATCTCACCCCAATGAGGTACAGCAGGAATCTGTACCTTGAAAAGATAATCCTGTTTCTTTCACACCCCACTGGGGCTGAGCGGCATGCCAGTAGGGGTGACCTGGGGTCTGCAAAGACAAGGAACTAGTACCCAGGGAGAGGCATGCCAAGGCTCCAGTATTATCTTGCCTTTTCCCACCCAGACTCGGTTGGCTGCAGTAGACTGGGATAACATCAATGGCACTGGTCACCAGCTTCAGATAGATTCAACCCCACGTTTCACAAGATCACCAGCTGCGTTTGCCACAGCCTGAGGACTCTCTGGGAAAGTCACCCTAAAAGAATCTTCTCTGAGAAGGAACAGGGCAGGGAGCTGCAGCCTGGTCTGACAACCTTGCTGCTGGGTATCATTAACACTAAGTGAGACCTCCAGTTACTACTGTTCTTAATTCCTTCATGTGCAAGGTTCCAGTGGCTTTGGTAGTGGCCAGTGAGCACTTTGCAAGCATTATCTCAGGCAATCCTCATGAGAACCCAACAGGGCAGGGGTTATTATAGCCTTGACTGAGGGAAAACAGACTTGAGGCATTAAGAGCACTGCCCAAGATTAACTAAATTAACCCAAGTAAGTGACATTGTTGGAGTGCTGGGTGTTAACCCCAACTCTGTCTTATTCCCAAGGCTGTGTTTTTAATCTGAATCAGTGTCTTGTAGGGAGAATAATCTTGTAGGGAGAATAATTTTTGCTAAAGACTTCCATGAATGTATTTTTTTTTCTGAGACTTTGTAGCTCATGTTTAGAAAACCACAAAATCTTACTCAGCTAATATCCAATTATTAAGCACTTTTATGTTTAACAAAGTCCTTAGGAAAGTGGCATGAAAACTCTTTACAAAACAACAGACTCAAGGATCTATGTCCTGAAAACACATGGCACCTGGATTAACCACACTCCTCCAGCCAATGCCTGTGGCAGAAACTGCTAGTGGATCCCAGCATCCTTATGGACTAAATATGGATATGGCGTCACAATCCAGGCACTACCAAATGATGCCATCCTCGTTTTAAGTACTTCTCTATAACTGACTGTTGCTACACTCACTTTTGCAAAAATAAAAAAACCATTATGGTCAACTGCACATTTGTCATTAACATTGCCTAAGTGTCAGCCTATGGTTCCAGAGGCTGCTAGGAAGTACAATCTGAAAATAAGTCTCAGGGCTTTGGTAGTTCTTTAAAGCACGAAGAGGAAAGAGGTTTATGCCTTCCTGCCATAGCAATCAGGCCGCCTTCTTTTTGATGGCGATTTCAGTGGTGGCCTCAAAAAACACAATCAATTGCTGCTTAGAAAAAAAAAGTGGAATTGTTATTTATGGCACAGACCCATCACCCAAATGGATAACAATAAATAGTTGTCATCAACTGGCCACCACATTTGGTTATCTGGGAGCATGAAGAAGGAAACATTCATATTTAACTTATTGTCACAGTGAAATGGGGTACAGCAAAACCCCAATATTCCACAGGGGCCATGACAAAGTTCTCAGAATCTTTAGATCAAAATTTTCTTAAGCATTATAGTATGTCCCAGACTTCGAGAAAATTCTACATTGCTTCTTGAAAGAAACCATAGTAGGTCCTCTTCTCTCCACTTCCACATGGATGAGAATGGCCAAAGACAAAAATCTACATCAAGAGGTTACTTCTAGAAAAACAACCTTTCCTGGAACATATCTGAGACCTCCTTTACTTTCTCACTATCATCCTTATACCATTTTAAAAAAAATCTACTCTCCTTATGATTTTTCATTTTAATCATAATGAAATATGTTACTCTGTGCATTCATAATGAGATGAGCTCTGGATTATTTCATCCTCCTGATTATGTGTAGAATAGAGTGATTAATCATGAAATGTTTTTTCCCATTATTCCAAAATGAGGGAGTTGAATAGAGTAATAGACTAAATTCAACCTAAACTGAATAAATTTGTGTTCTCCTGAGGGGATTCTTTTCAGCGTCCATTGACCCGAACAGCCAGGGATGAAATCTCAAGCACCGTGGCTCTACACCTAGTGCCACTGATAATAAAGAGCAAAAACTGAGAACAACAACGGCTACCTTTTCCCAATACTTAACTGCAACTCATTAGCCAGTTTTCAAGTATGCAAAAGTAATATAATTCCCAAATGTATGACTTCTGACATTTCAGTATATTTCTGACCCTTCCTTTCCTTTCTCTAATTTCTTCCTTTCCTTGTCATTTCCAGAATCTTCAGGGAAGAAAAATTCCCTGATTATTTTCCTTCTGTATTAGTTCTAGTTCCAACATGAAAAAATATTTTATTTCTAAGAGAAACGTTTGTTGACTGCCTGCTCTGTGTGAGGAGGAAGGTCATGAACAAGACAGAAATGTTCCCTGTCTTCATGGGGCTCACATTCCAGGGGACAATTTTTCCACGTATGTCTTTCACTCCTTCCTTGTACTGCGTTACAAACGCACCTGGCAGGCCACCAGCTCCATCTGCCCTAAGGGTCACACCAAGTCATGGTGGCCGTCATGTTCAAGTACCTGATGTTAATTTAGTGAGAAATTCCAGAGGACATGGCGTGCAGAACTGCAGGGGTCTCCTTAATTACGGCATGGATGGAGGACAGCTAGCACTGCCACACCGACCCGACAGCCTCATACTCACTTGCAGATTCCAGGCGTTTGACATCTCTCGACGTTTCTAAGAAGTACCGCCGAAGAACAAAGAAAATGACGCCAAGGGGAACCAAGGGTATGGCGATCCAAGGAATCACTGCCACCGCCACGGCAATCACACCGAACACTTGCAGAACTGTCTGAAATAGCAAAAATAGATACAGGGCCTCCTCATCAAGAATCCTGTTCAAAAGAGACTTTAATGCGTTGTTTTCTTGAAAGACATGACAGAAGTGTAGATGGTTCTGATATTTACTACACGCCGGCTCTGTGCCAAATACTATGACAAGAACTGTTGAGGCAGTAGTTCTTCTGATACACTCACTAGCCCCCTGAGGCAGGCACTGTCATTCTCCCTATTGAACAGATGAGAAAGCTGAGATTCCGAGTGGGAGGTGAATCTCAAACTAACATAAGTCAGCAGATGTTACCAGGAAAATCAGCACGCAGCAACACAGTGAGGAATCCAGGAGCCTTCACTACTGCATGGGATAAACAAGTGGCTAACAGCAAACTCAGTGCTCAGAAAAGAAGGAAATAATTTAAATCTTTACCTTTGGAAATGGAGAGTCCTCTTTCTTGGTTTTCTATCCATAGTTAACATTTACTGACTGCTGATTGTCTATCTGGCTGTATATTAAATATGCCATATGTATCCACTCATTTAAACCTACAATACCCCTATGAAGTACTAGTATTACCTCAGTTTACAGATGGAAACACTGAGACAGGGAAAAGCAAAGTAACTTGATCAAGATTACACAGCACCAGTCATGGAGCCGGGGAGCCCACATAATTAACCACTGTATTTAAGTTTGACCCCAGTAGACTTTTTATGAAATTAAAAAAAAAATCTATATTGGCTAGGAAAAAAAGTCTGACTTACTTGGGTCTCATAATTTGTCTTTAATTTTTCCTATAAATTACTTAAAATATTTCAGAGTTCATCAACATGTCCGATAAAAAATAGACAAGAGAAATGTGATAAAACAAATTTTTTATATTTCTTGAAATCTGAGGAAGAGTTTTGAAAACAAGGGAACAGCTTACAATGTCTAAAAGGTGTTTTGCTTTTTTTTTTTTTTAATTACCTGTATATACATTAAATCTAACACTCTGAAGGGAGAAAAAAACCAAAAGATTCTGATATGTGATAAACATTCCTTCCTTGAAAACAATCTCATCTCTTGCTTCCAGATTCCCAGGAGTTCCAGGGAGCTTAACCCAAGCTACATACACAATAACTCACCCATCTCATTGGATTCCAAGGCCATGTGACCACCCACCCCGCTTGGCCAGTGCTTCTGTACCTGTGCCATGTCATGCGTGGCATACTGAGACTATGATGTGTGTAGGGCAAAAAACACTTTAGCCTGGAGCAACTGACCCAAGCCCTGATGCTCCTGAGATTTGGGGGGAATTTTGATATGCTGGCATGCCAACTGGGAATTCTGCCCAAATTCTACAGATCCACATGAACAATACAATTCTTAGATGAAGTCTTTCACTTGAGTTTTCACAATTTGTAGTAATTCTATAGTTTTCAGAGAATGACAACCCAGACCGAGAGGGGAAATTCCATTAGACTTGTATCAAATCTTCTGATAGGATTCTGGGCCAGGTCTCTTAAATATTAAACAAGAAGGGCAAGACTTTATACCTCTTCGAATCAGTACAAACTAGAATATATCAACAACCTAAAAAGATGGTGATAGGAATTAAATGAGATAATGTATACAAAGTGCTTAGCAGTTCATGCTTAACAAATAGAAGCTCTAATCACCATTATTATTATTATCCTTTGATGTGCTCTGGATGCCAGGAGGAGGGATGGTGCAACAGATTTATGGGCCCAAAGAGTCTTAAAACTATCATGGGGTAGGACCCTGAGAGGTAGCTCCTTCTGACCACCGGAACAGCCTGGTGCTATCCAAGGACATGCCAGAGCAGGTGCCATTGTTTCCTAAACACAGCGACGATGTTACAAGTACCAAAATGACTGTGGCTTTTCTCTGGCTATTGTGCCTAAGGTCTCTCTTGTTTGAATATGCACTTTTGACATAAGATAACCAATAAACCTCATGCCTACTACAATTTCTGTCCTCTCTATATTTTTTTTCCCAACTCTAGGCATCCCAAAGACTGCTAACTCAAGGGAAAAGGAAGTAACTCAACATTTTTAAAAATGTTTCTTTTCTTATTCCATATCTTTTCTCTCTTTCAAGTCTTGCTCCTTCTCAGTGAAGAGATACTGATTGCTCAGCATTTCTGGGATACTAGGGAAAAGGTGGTGGACCTCTGAATCAACAAAATCAAATCAAATGCCTTCTTACTGGAGTCAATGTTTCAAAAGTTAAGATCAATCTGATATTTTCTATGCCTTGCACCATGAACTAGGTGTTACTATCAAAGGCAATACAAAAGCTAGATTTTGTATACTAGTGAATCCCAGGAAATTAGACTGTGTCCACTGCAAGCTGGCCTTCTTGGTGCAAGCCAGCATCCTGATTTGGATGTCAGGAAGACTAAGATAGAGGGCCTTAGTCACTACCACTACGGAAGGGATATCAAATGATCACCTCATCCCCAGAAAGGATGCTGTCCCTGTGAGCAGCTGTTTCTGACACTTACATTTAAATGAATTGTTAATGAGGTATGCAAAAGCAATAAAGAAAAGGGAAAAATCATGCTTAGAGAAAATGTTAATTGATTTGCTTAAAAAACTGCCCACTAAAAAAAAAATGAAAAAAAAAAAAAGAAACTGCTTTATTGCTAGTGCATCTGGCAAATGTCCCCATTATACTGAAGAAACTTCAGTTTTCTATATCTAGTTGACAAACAAAAAAAGGTACAATTGCCCTGCCCTTTCAAATACCAAAAATAGATAACATTTCATAAAGCTGTCTTATGTTCAACCTCTTAAGAATTTCACATGCATCATCTAACTTCATTCTCACATCAAATCTAAGTAGGAGGGATTCTCATCTACATTTGCAAAGGAGGAAACTGAGGCTCAGAGAGGTTAAGTAACTGCCCAGGACCAGATAATTCAGTCATTTTGACCCCAACCTTGTTCTTTTAACCCCCTTATGATACTGTATACCATATACATATGATTTATATTTTTAAAAATTAATAACTAAATACCCCCTTTTTAATATATTTCTCCCTTTCTCCGCATATTATAGTTTTGTTGGATTTCCTATGGTTGTATCTGACCTCTCCCATGAGGTGACCTGTCCTAGACTCCCAGCTACTTAAGGAATAATAGTCTGTTCAGCTCACAAAGGAGAGCTGACCGTGAAAAAGGTATTAAAATGCTTGCTAATAGAACATACTGACATATGTTGATTTAAGAATTAAATTGTTTGAGTAAAAGAAAAAGTTGCATAAGAAAGATGAGTTTCTTCTAAGCAAAATGACTTAGAAGGAAAAAAAGCGCCAAATTTAATTTTAATAAATATATAAAAACTTCTGAACGCAAGATGAGAGTTAAGTATTTTACATGTTCAATACCTGTATTTAAATGGTGGTAAAAAACATAAAATTTCCCCTGGAAGTCCCTTCCACCAGAGTTAATATTGTATCTTAATATTATAGATTTTAACATATTCTTTTCATAAGCACAATTATAAACACGAGGACCTATTTGCCTGTTTGGCACTTAACTACCAAACTGCTTATAATCCTATAGGAATTCCTAGGTATCTACCCCCAATTTACTTTAAACTTAATTCCATGGGATTCTGTTCCTGCTAGTCTTTGTGAAGTTTGTGCCAAAGAACATGTTTTCTATAAACAGCAGTAAAAATGTATTCTTCTTATTTCATGCAAATAAATATGCCATCCATACTTTTGGCTCACCCCCATTCCTTATGTGAACTCTCTCTCTCTCGTACTTGTTTTAGGCACAAAGTGAAATATGTATTTAATCATAAGGCCACTGAATCAGTTGACAGTACTTTTATTATTTGTTCATGGCATTAAAAAGTAAAATCAGGATCATTAAGATTGCTAACATCTCAGAGGAACTGGAAAGCTTTTAATTCTGCTGTCAGTCAGACTCTTAAGAATTCTGTTCCTAGGCGTGATAAGTACAAATCATCCAGATTGGCTTAAACTATTATTGACTTTGCAGAAAATATGACTTAAGTGCAAAAAACAATGCAGGACTCACTACTTGGCAAGAAAACATGGCAAGACTTTCTTCTGATTGAGAGAGAGAAAAAAAACTTGATACCTAGTTTTTGATAGGTAAGCTGTTTACTGATGTGGGTGTAGAAGAGATTTTTCTATCTATTTATTTTGGAAACACATAAGATAAAAAATTACCTCTCAATGAAATGACTATCACAACAGATTGTGCTGTTGGCTAATCCAGGATTCTTATGGAGGCTCTGAAATGTTGAACAGACCATACAAACCTCTAAAAGTATTAAGAAATAAAAATGTAATTCCTATCAAATCATACTCAGGACCCTTCAATTACAGGATAAACACAAGCAAAGGGAAAAATATGGAAGGCTCTAAAATGCAAGCTCCTAACCCTTACTACTGACTTAGCATCAGCATTAATTTGGCAGGTGTGAGCTACATGCTAATATGACACCTTGCCTGCTTCAGGGAGTTCAGAGGTCATCTCTGGTTCCCAAGTCTATTACCTTTATAAGACCCCACCTTGGGAGGTCTCTCTTTTATCATCTTTTCTTCTGACCTCACCTAACTTCGTTAACTCTGTTAAATTAGAACTTTATGGAATGTTGGTATGTCTTATTTGTACAAGTTCTATACAAACGTTCTGTAAGATTATGCTTTTCAAAACTTGTCCTTTCCTAGGGATACACTAATCACTCTTTTCATCCCTCATTTGGCTAATCTGATCTTTTCACATCCATCCACACCAGCTCTGAGACCTGTGTCATCTTCAATTAGCTCTTAATCCTGAGTCACAGCTAACTCCACTGAATAGTGAAGGTGTTTGGGTTATAATCTGTTTACTAACACAATAGAAGGCATTAGGAAAATGCAGGGCACATTTTCCTCCTTTGTATTCAGCATATTTCATTGATCAAGTGCTTCCTTTCAACCTTTTTTGTTTTTGTTTTTCAGTGCTACTTTTAAAAGACACACCTTAAAAATAAAGGCACATCAAGGTGGAAATGAAAGGTTGGAAAACAGTACCCTGGAAACACTAACCAAAAGAAAGGTTATCTATCTCCACCACTATAAACACAGAAGCTTTACCTTAGGAAGGCAGGATTCCTAGAGATAAAGGATGTAAATATATATGAACCTAAAAACATAGCTCTAAAATGGATAAAGCAAAATCTGACAAAATTCAGGAGAAACAGACAAATCCACAATTGCAGTGGGAAATTTTTACCCACTTATCTCAATAACTGATAGAGCAGGCGGGTAAAAATCAATAGAGATATAGAAGATTTGAAAGCATAATTAACAAACCTGTCCTCCTAATGGCTACAATACTATAGCCAGTAACTGCATAATATATCCTTTTCAAGTACCTATATACTATGCCATAAAGCAAGTATCAACAAACTTCAAGGTACAGAAATTACACAGAATGTATTTTGACGTAAGTGGATTTAACAAGATGTAACAAGGTAAGTACAAAATCACTAAAATGTTTGGAAATTCATCAATACACTTTTATATAAAACCGGGTTTAAAGAAATTATAAAAAATTAGACAATATTTTTATAAAAGAAAATGAAAATCTAATAATATTAAAATTTGAGGGCTGCAACTAAAGCTGCGTTGAAAGGTAAATTTATAGCTTTAACATATTTTTAAAAAAGGAAAAACTTAAAGTGAAGGCTCTAAAAATCTACTTTAAGATAGAAGAATAGCATATTAAACTGAATTATGAGAAGAATGGAAATTGGAAAAAAGTAGACATTAATAAAATAGAATACTTCCAAGGAGAAAAATTAACAAACCCAAAACTTGGTTCTTTGAAAACACTGAGGAAGTGAATAAACTTCTGATCAAGGAAATGAATAAACTTCTGATCAAGGAAAAAAAATAAAAAGAAGAAAATCAGGGATTACAAGGGGATAACAAGAGAGGTTCCACAGACATTAAAAAGAGGATATAATAAACAGAGATAGACAATTCTTACTGGAAAAAGGTCAATTTATTGAGAAGACATACGTCTTAAATATGCATGCAATAAAAGAGATTTTAAAACTGTAATGCAAATAATGGCAGAATTAAAAAGAGAGAAAAATATAAACTGATAGCCATAACTGGAGATTTTAACACCCCTCTCTCAGTATCTGATAGAACAGTAGACAGAAACTTAGTAAAGATGCTCAAGATTTGGACACTATAAAACTACTTTGACCTGTAATTTTTAGAACAACATACCCAAAAGCAACAGAACACACATTCTTTTTTTTTTTTTTCAAGTGCACAGGAGATATTCACCAAGGTAGACTGAATGCTGGGCCATAAAAAAAATTCTCAGTAAATTTCAAAGACTTGAAATCTTACAAAATATTTCCTCTGAGTACAACCAGGTTAATTAGGAATCAATAAGTTATTTAGAAAATCCCCAAATCTTTGGAAATGAAGTCATACACTCCTTAGTAACTCATTACTAAAAAAATTACATCAAAAAGTCAACTAAAAAAAATTGTAAACTGAAGATAATGAAAACACAACATGACAAAAAATGTTTAAAGAGGAATTTATAGCTTTAAATTCCTATATAAAAAAAAACTAAAATGAAGAATGGTCTAAGAGTCATTTTTAAGCTAAAGAAAGACAAATTAAAACTAGAAACCAATATTAAAAATAATAAATATGACTAGAAATCAATAAAATAGAAAATCCACAATCTACAGAGAAAATTAACAAAGTCAAACATGAGTTCATTGTAAAAATTATCAAAATTGGTAAACTCCCACCTAAACTGATTAAGAGGAGGAGTGAGAAAGAAAGAAAGAATCATAAGTTATCAGTGTCAGGAACAAAAGAAGAAATTTCACTACAGATCATATAGACATTAAATGGACAAATATGGGGTTATTAGGAACAATTTTATGCCAAAAGATTCTTCAGTGAAGATGAAATAAAAACTTTATTGAAAACCACGATTTATAAAAACAGACATAAGAAGAAACAGAAAATCCAAATTGTCCTATATCTAGAAAAGCAAATAATGTATTATCAGAAACATTCCCACTAAGAAAATTCCAGGCCTACACAGTTTTTCACTGGTGAATTCTGTGAAACATTTAAGAAAAAACTAATACCAATCATATAAACTCTTTTAATTTTCTTTCAGAAAACAGAGGAGAAGTGTATCAATTAGGGCCATGAGAGAAACAGAACCAGTACAAAACAAATATTCAGAGATTTAACGGCAGAAATTAGCTTATGTGATTTTGGAGGTGGTCTAGGCAAGTTCAAAATCCATACAGCTTACTGTGGGATAGGGCGGGCAGGAACTTGGCCAGGAGCTGAACCTATTTTTCAGACAGAATTTCTTTTTCTGCAGGGAAGGCTCAGCTCTTAAGGCCTTTTGACTGACTGAATTGGGCTCACCCAGATTATCTAAAATAATCTTCCTTACTTAAAAGTCAACTGATTATGGACTTTAATCACATCTGTAAAATACCTTCACAGCAACACCTAGGTTATTGTTTGATTGCTAACAGGGAATGTAGCCTAGACAAGACATAAAACTGACCATCACAAGGAAGAAATACTTCTCAACTCTTTTTTGATAAGGTCAGTGTAACTCTGACACTAAAAGTTGACAAAATATTACAAGAAAAGCAAATTACAGACCAATATCCTTCATAAATAGATACAAAATTCTTGACAAAATACCAACAAACAGAATACAACAATACATTTTTTAAAATGCTACATCATGAACAGGTGAAGTTTATCAAGGTTAATTTTACCCACAAATATCAACCAATATAATTCACCACATTAAAAGACTAAAAAGGAATAATCATATGATTATTTGAAGAGACACAGAAAAAAAAATCTGTAAAAAAATCAACACCTATTCTTCATTAAAAAAATATATATATATACATATATTTAATTCTCAGCAAATTAGAAATTAAAAGAAATTTTTTCAATCTGATAACAGATATCTACTGGGAAAAACAAAAAAACAAACAAAAAAAAACTATAGTTAATATCCTTCTTAACAGGAAAATATTAAAAGTTTTTCCCTAAGAATAAAAGAAGATCTTACCACTTCTATACAACATTGTTGAATGGCTCTAGCCATGGCAACAAGTCAAGAAAAGTTATAACTTTTGGAAAGAAAGAAGTAAAACTGTCATTATTTGCAGCTGACATGACTGTGTATGTAGAAAATTCTACAGAATTCAAACAAACAAATAACTCCAAGAAATGCAAAGTGAATTCATTAAGTTCAATGACCCAGTGTCAATATTCATAAATCAATTGTATTTTTATATACTAGTAACAAACAACTGGAAAATGTTAAAAACAATCCCATAAAGAGAATCAGAAAGCTCTTGCTCAGCCCATTCTCCATGTGACACCCTGTGTTGTTGTGGAGAGTCACCACCAAGAACAAGGCCCTCACCAGATGCACCCTCCTGGACTATGGACTTCTCACCCTCCAAAATGGGCAGAGGCTAGAAGAACTTGGAGGAGCAGGGTAGAAAAGCTTAGATTCTGGTGAAAGCTTAGAAGACAAGAAAACAAGGGAAAGTGTGGAACTTCTCAGAGACTAGTTAAATGGTAGTGACCAGAATGCTGATAGAAGAATGAACAGTAAAGGCCCTTCTGAGGAGGTATCAGATAGAAATGAGGAAAAGCTTATTGAAAATTGGAGCAAGGGCCGGCCCGGTGGCGCACTGGAGAAGTGCGCCGCTTGGAGTGCGGCGGTGCTCCCGCCGAGGGTTCGGATCCCACATACAGACCGGTTCCCGCTCACTGGCTGAGCGCGGTGCGGGTGCAACACCAAGGGTTGCAATCCCGTTGCTGGTCCCTGGTACGGGCGCGACACCGAGGGTTGCAATCCCGTTACTGGTCAGTAAAAAAAAAGACAAAAAGGGAAAAAAAAAAAAAAAAAGAAAAGAAAAGAAAATTGGAGCAAGAGTCACCCTAGTTACAGAGTTGCAAAGAATCTGGCTGCATTCTGTTCATGCCCAAAAGTTTTAAGGAATATGTTACTTAAAAGTTATGAATGAGGGTATTTGGCAGAAGAAATTTCTAAGCAAAGCATTCAGGATGCTGAATGAATACTTGTATGAATTTTCTTTAAAAAAGAAAGAAAGCATCAAATACTCAGCAATAAATTTACTCAGAGTAGTGTAAGATATCTATGTTAAAACTATAAAACATTTCTGAGAGATATTAAAGAAGACTTAAGTCAGTCTTCTTTAAGGGATATATTATGTTGATAATTTAAAGATTAAATATTGTTAAGATTCAGACTCCCCAAATTGATCTATAGCTAAAAGGCAATATTAATAAAAATCCCTGCAGGTTTTTTTTAAAAAAGAAATTGACAAGTTGATTCTAAAATTTAAAGGATCTAGAACACACAAAATAATATTGACAAAGAAGTATAAAGTTAGAGGACATAAACCACTGGATTTCAAGTCTTACTAAAACATATAGTAACCAAGACACTGTGGTATTGGTACAGGGATAGACAAACAAATCAGTGAAACAAAATAAAGTGTACAAAGTTAGTGCTCCCATACAGTCAACTGATTTTCAACCAATGTTCCTAGTCAACTCAATGCATAAGTCTTTTTAACAAACATGGTTAGAATAACTGGGGAAAAAAATAAACCTCAACAACTAATTCCTCATTCCATACGTCAACATTAATGCAAAATGCATCAATTTTTTTTTTTTTTTTTTTTTCTTTTGTCTTTTTCCGTGTCCGGCAACGGATCGCAACCCTCAGTGTTGCCCCCGTACCGGACCGGGGACCGGCAACGGGATTGCAACCCTCAGCGTTGCCCCCGCGCCTCACTCAGCCAGTGAGCGGGAACCGGTCTGTATGTGGGATCCGAACCCTCAGGCGGGAGCGCCGCCGCGCTTCCCAAGTGGCGCACTTATCCAGTGCGCCACCGGGCTGGCCCCAAAATGCATCAATTTTTAAAAGGGTAGAATAAGATAGTCTCTTCACACCCCTTAGGATATAGAAAGATTTCTTCAGATATAAAAAAAAACATGAACAAGGGGGAAAAAAGGGTAAACACTAAACCTCATCAAAATTAAAAACTACTCGCCAAAATATAACATTAAAAATATAAAAAGGCAAGCCACAGACTGGAAAAAATATTCACCAATTACTAGTATTAAACACATACATATATATATATATA
>NW_007727181.1:39281-45479 GCF_000696425.1 Galeopterus variegatus
TATATATATATATTCGTACATATACATATACAAATATATATAAGTTCCTATAAATCAACAATGACAAGATTTTTTAAAAAATCATCAAGAGATCTGAACCAGTATTTCACAAAAGAAGATATCTGAATGGCCATTAAGCATTCATGAAAAGAGCTCAATATCATTAATCATCAGGGAAATACAAATCAAAACCACAATGAGATCAACTTTACCCACTAGAAAGGCTAAACTCAAAAAGACTGACAGTACTAAATGTTGCCAAGGAAGTGGAACAACTTGGTAGTCTCATATATAGCTGGTGAATGTGTAAAATGGTACAATCATTTTGAAAAACCTTGTGGTAGCTTTTTGTTTTTTTAAAATAAACACATACATAACTTATGACCCAGCAATTCTACTCCTAGATATTTTATCCGAGAGGAATGAAAACATATGTACACATAAACACTTGTACAAGAAAACTCATTACTAAAATGTGGGAACAACCAAAATATCCATCAGCAAGAGAACAGATAAATAAATTGTGATATCTTCATATGATGGAATATAACTCAGAAAAAAATAAAGAAACGAACCACTAAAACATACATGGAACTCAAAAACAGTATGTTGAGCAAAAGAATCCAGCCACAGAAAAATATGTACTGTATTCATTCCATTCAAAAACAGGACAACTAACCTGTCTTGACAGAAATCTGGGAGAGGTGTGGAGGTCTGTAAACTGACTGCAGAGGGGCAAGGGAGACTTTCTGAGGTGATGGAAATGTTGCATATCTCATTTTAGGTGGACTCATCAAACTAAAAAGATGTTTATTTTACTGTAAGTAAACTATACCTCAATAAAAATATTGATGGGGTAAAAAAAAAAAATTATGACACCAGAATTCCGTTCCCATCCCTTTGGTCATGCTCAGGCAGGTGTTGGGCAATGTATAAATACACAGCCATGACAAGAGGTGGTTTCCTTGGGTGCACTGAGGGTGGAGAAGGGGGCACATGGGAGGGCTAAGTGTAACCTGCTTGTGTCCTTAGATCAAAATGGTTGTGAGCCATGTTTGACATATGTCCCATGGGGTGGTGGCCCTCTGCCGTGATGCTCAAGCTATACTATCTGCTTTGTGACTCAATGCAGATGACAATCATAGAACACTAAATCAATGAACCCAGAATAAGGGCTTCAAGAAACAAGTGAGTCATGAACCTCACAAGCAGGAGACAACCACAAGACAGTATAGACTATAATTAACCATGTTCCACATCAGATTGAAGGGATATATTCACACCTAAAATAGCAAGTAAAGATTTTGATAAAACTGAGGGAAGTTCACCAGCCTGACCCTGTCTTGTTCATCTCATCAAGAAAACTCATTAGGTACATAGACAAAAATGTAATAAAAAATAGCATATGGAGACTCTACAGGTCCCCAAATAAGCAAATATTCATCCACTTTCCTCTCCCTCATAACAACTGTCCATTTTATCATTACTAAGGATGCAAGAAGATGGCAGGGACAGAAAGCACTGTGAATGGCCACTACTGTTTTGCAATGGACATCATCCAACAATGCCAGAATGTAAAGTTCTATGCTCTGTAGACCACCACCAGGCTTGATAAAAATGTGATCCTTTTTTTTTTTTTTTTCCCCTTTAGGTCTTAATTAGCTTCTTGTTAAACTACAAACATTATCATTGAAACACACATGCTGGGACAAATTGGAACACTGGTTGCCAGCCTGGGAAGCCTGGGAGGGTCCCTGGTGATTAACTGTCACCACGCCGATGTTGACAGTGACGCTCTCTGAGTGTGCAAACCATCCATCACACTGGAAAACACCCAACCATCTCATCTTTCATTACAAAAAAGAAAGGTAAAGAAATCATAGGCGTGGGCCTGTGTGAATCTTATCACCCTGATCTCAGAAACCTGAGGGTCAAGGGTTGGTAAATATTTCCAGTAATTCATATCGTCAACTTCCCTGTGTATTAACAAGGAAACCCACTTTAACTTGGCAGTTGGCATGAATCATTATCTCTAGGGCTGGCATTTTCACAGACGATTCCATCCTTGTAAATGCACTGCCTAAAGCTCCTTTGTTGACTGTGAAAGCATGAAAACAATGTGATTTGGTTAAAATGGATGAGTTTGCTTTTAAAGAGTCAGTAAAACAGAGATCTTTCAAATGAGGGCCAGGCAACCTAACTAACTACCTCTTTTGTCCCATGGGGATTTGAGGGTGGGAGTGGGGGGGAAGGGGTGAATGAACCATAGAAATCTCAAAATGACAAAGTCATTGTTCGGTGTGCTTTCTACACACTTTCCCTGACATCTCTGCACAATGAAATGCAAGGGTCAGTGGTACTGAGACAAGTCGGGGCAGTTCCACTCTCTGGCTTCTACAAAAGCGAGTGACCCCACCTATTATACCCGAGTCTCAGGCTGGCTCTGTTCTCAATATCCAGATGCAGCAGCTTTTTCTCACTCCCCCGCACCCCCCAGAAGAAATGACGGAGGACACCTCCCTCACATTTTCTTTCTCTTGGGTATTTTCACTTCATAAAGCTGCAGTCAATGTGTTTTGTGTGGGGGGAGGAGAGAATGACAAATTCAGAGGTGGTCTCCGCCACAGCCTGCATTGGTGGCTCAAGTAGCCTCGGGATTAGCCCTTTGTGTATCGTGAAAGAATATGAAAAGTCAGTTATTTAAGCTCAGTCAAGCTGTTGATTTTTTTTTTTTTTTTGGATGAGGGGTGTGTGGGGAAGAAAGGTTCTGCAATTCAGTGTTCCTCGATAAATTACGGTGTTTTGGTGAGAGCAGCTGTGTGCAAGTTTGCATACTCAGAGCAGTCTCAAATTTAAAAAGAAAAAAATAAAAGGCCTAAATCCACTCTGCATCTTACCTTTCCACTTGTTTTGCTAGTAGGAAGACTTCTCAGAAGTAATGATCTGAACTACAAGAATTCTAGATAATTGAGACTCCTTCTTCAATGTTACTGGGGAGCAGGGATGTTTGAGAGATGTATGAAAATTACATTAATATATTTAGTGCTCGACGGTCTATTCTGAAAACAACTGATTTTGTTTGTATGATTCTGAATGAGAAAATAGCCACTGAAATCCTCAGATAACAAACCTAGACTCCACGATACAAACTCACAATATTTACGGGCCTAGCAACTGTTTGACAATTACTTTAATTCATTGCAATGTCATTATGACACCATTTTTTCCACTTAAAAATACATGTAGTATTTTAAAAATAACTGCTTATCGTGTGCTTAGATGTCATACTAAGATTATTACAGAGATGGTTTCATTTAGCCTCACAACCACCCTTATGAAGTGGGTATTATTTTCTCCATTTTGCAGATGTAGAGTGTATGGCTTTGTGAGTTAGAGACAGTAAGTGATAGAGGTAGGAATCGAACCCAGAAAGGGAGATTCCAAGGCTCTCCCACTCCACTCTACACTATACGTTACACTGTATTTACATCATGACTGATACCCAGTCCTATATGATCATATTGTGCTAGCATACTCAAGACTCACGCCATTACAACAGGAAGCTTTTCCTAGGCAACCAAGAGCACTGGCACTATTCAGGGCTCTCACATCCTCAAGCAGAATCACAACAAATAGACTACGTAAATTAGCATTTTTAAGCTGCCTTCCTTATTTCTTTGAAATTGAGAACAGATCCAATTTTGCCAACAACTATAATTTGACAGGATAGGCAATGTCAGGGGTTGTTCAATAAACACCACGACGGTGTACAAACGTGTCAGCCTTCTGTTGGGAGACGGCCTTCTGAATGAAACGTACCGGAGGGGTTGAACGATCCTGCGATGGGGAGCCACTATTCAGAATCCAGGACTTTCACCAGCCACACTTGGCAGTCCTACCTGGATATGCCAAGTAGAAACTCATCCAAGTCAGTGTCCCTCCCTGTCTCCGTATGCTGGGGCAACCCTTCTTCCTGGTGGCTTCTTGGTCCTCTCTGCATCCTTCTACCCAACGTTCCAAATCTACACTCCTGTGCTTGAGATGCGCCCTGTGATCTGGCCCTTCTGTACCTATGCATCTCAGACTTCATGATGTACCTGTTCTGCGCTGTGGTGTCCCAGCAAACATCCCGTGCTCCCGGGCTTTCTACCCTCTGTGCCTCCTCCCCTACACGTGGTTCAGGAATCACCAGGAAGGATTACAGAACAAGCCTTTTTAACTGCTGCGATTTGAAGTCATAGTTGGCCAGCTCAGAAACGAAGAATGAAATGAAATATAATGATCAGAAAATAAAGTTTTGTTTTAACTTAAAAACACATACAAGTCTGATGTTGGAGTTTCTCATGATCTTTCTTGTATGAATCACACCCATAACACATCACCTACAACCTTCAAGACATCTGTGAAGCTCTGAATACAGAATTCTCCTATATTCCCACAATTCGCTCCCTCCCCTATCATTGTTCTCATCCACACCTTAGTTATTAGCAACTTTTTTTTAAGTGAAGCCTTCATTAAGTCTTTCCAAAGCCTTCCACTTGTCAAACAACTCTTCCACTCAGCATTCCTATTTTAGCAGTTTAGATGAGAAGTATTGTTACTATGAAACCACAACAAGTAGCATGAACAAGTTTAGGACAAATTGCAACTGACTTTAGGGGAGCACAACAAGGCCACAGATTGGATCAGAGAGCTCGGAGTCCCCAACAGCAGCCCATGAGCAAGTGCATTTACAGACTTAGTGGGGAGCCCCTTGTGATCCACGGGGAGCTGAAAACAAAAGAACACATTAAACAAAAGCACTCGCTCTCTCCATCCTATCTAGGTGGACTATTTTTTTAATTCGCTTGCTAATAATAATTTCCTTATTAGCAAGGGAATTGAAAAAAAAAAGATAGGACTAACATCTATCCCTGGAGGTTCAAGGACAAGTCTGCAGTTAGTATCTTAACTTTCAGCTTCACTCAAATGGGTACATAGTTCTATGAGCAAAGTCACTGGTTTCACTAACTTCATGCACAATTCTTCTAAAAACAGAAAAGCCTCATAAAACAAATCCAATCAGGTTTACACCAGGAAGACATACAGTAAATAAGTATGGGGCCCCATGTTGCTGGATGCTGACGTGAAATGGGGAAAGCAGAGTCACAAGCCAAGGGAAGCCTCACGGAAGCCCAGCTTGGAACGAGGTTGCCTGCTGTCCAACCCCAAGGCGTCGACTGGAACATCAAGGGAGAAGGAGAAATCTCTGCTACAAAGGCTTTTTCAGGAGACCACAAATAGCAGAAAGAAATCTGAAAACAAGAAGTTTTTTTAGGAGGCGCAATTCAGAGGACAACCACCATGTGTGTGCAGAACAAACTATATTTGCTGATTTGCCTTGCTGATTTTCAGTAAAGCCCACCAACTGGGAATGAAAACATCTTCAAAGGAGGTCTCTCTCTCTCTCTCTCTCTCTCTTTCTCAGACACACACACGCACACATCCGTGTTTTCCCTTAAAATTACAAGGTGAGCTACCACTTACCTGCTCAAAGACCATGGATGTGCCCAACTGTCTATAGGTTCAACTATAAATTCCTTAGATAAGTTTACAACGCTGGCTAAAATGTGTACCCTGATGCACCCAGAGCCCTACATAAATCATATATTCCAGCCACAACATTATTTTCTTCAATTTATAATATAAGATGTGCATCAAACTACTTGATTTGAAAGGGTTACATATGGACGATTTAATTGCTCCTTGAGGGTATGTATGTGTGCATGTGTATGTATGTATGCACACACACATATATACATATAATAAAGCACTGACAAGCTTTTTTGTCTAAAATCATATCTATCAGAATTCCTATTGCTGTAGATTGAATGTCCCCCCAAACTCACTGAAGCTTAATCCCCACTGTTAACTGTTCAGGGTGGGAAATCTTATTATGGTAATTAAAAGGGGAGGCCTTGTGCGAAGGTGGTATATACACACAATGTAATATTACTCAACCACAAAAAAGAAGAAACTCTGCCATTCACAGCAACATGGATGAGCTTGGAGAAAATTATGTCAAGTGAAATAAGTCAGGCACAGAAAGAGAAATACTGCATGTCCTCACTTACAAGTGGGAAGGGAGGAAGGGAGGAAGGGAGGGAGAAAAGAAAGACAAAGGAAGCAAGGAAGGAAGGGAGGGAGGGAGGGAGGGAG
>NW_007727181.1:45866-111291 GCF_000696425.1 Galeopterus variegatus
AGGGAGGGAGGAAGGAAGGAAGGAAGGAAAGGAAGGAAAGGAAGGAAGGAAGGAAAGGAAGGAAGGAAGGAAGGAAGGAAGGAAGGAAGGAAGAGCCCTGAAGAAGTGATGAGATTGTAAAGACCATGCCCTGTAATAACGGTTTAATGGTGGTCATGGGCATGGTTCTGAGGGCTTTAAAAGGAGTGAGGCGTTAGTTCTCTCTGCTCCACCATTATCACCATGTGACATCCTGCACTGCTGTAGAGTCACCTCATCAGATGTCTTCCCTGGACTTTGGACTTCCCAGTCTCCAAATCTGTAAGCAATAAATATTGTTTCTCTACAAGTTACCCAGTTTCAGCTATTTCTGTTACAAGCAACAGAAACGGACCAATACACCTATCTTCATGGAAAGGAATGTGATCACCTACAAAATAAAATTTGGGGGTGCAGGGTTAAATCCTTTATTGATAGTTTTTAAGAGAATTTAAGATTTAAATTGTTACTTGTCTATTCAGCTTGAAGTTTTTCTTCTTTAAAAACGATAGATTTATTTTATGTAGTTTATACATTACAGTACTTAAATTTAACTTTTAACTTCAGTATGCTTATGCAATTTTCTATAAAGAATGCATTTCCAATAGTATTAGTACAGGGTAGAATCACTTGTCAATCATATAACTTTAATGTAGAGTTAAGCTCCCATTTTTAAAAACAACCTGGAGGAACATGCACCTGCATTTTTCACAGCTGATTCTTCTGCCCTGTTTACACAGTATTACTACAGAGCTATGTATCTCACAACACAAACAAATGTGCATCAAAATATATGTAAACATAGTGTCCCCTACTTCCTGATGTCCTATTTAAAAAACAGTCACAATTTCCCTGGAACCAGGGTATGAGACCAGGCTAATGACAAAGCCAAGGAAGAAAGTTCTTGAAAATAGTAGTTCCCAGACCTGGGGATTAACCAGCAAAAAGGTCCAAAAGCATTTTTGGAGAAGGAAAGTAGATTTGTCTACCTTTAATCCTAAAGACAGAGAAAAAGAAAAGGCTCATACCACAATTCAAAAAAGCTTATATCTAAAATATCATGGGATCATACCATTTGAGCACTTATCTAAGTGACTTTTGTCATCACCAGATGACAAATAATTTTAGTAGTATTGGAGATCCCAGCTGGGACCTCCCTCAGTGAAAATACTCTGGTGTGATCAAAACACAGGAAGGGGCAGTTTGCTTATCCCGCAGGAGTATAATGAGTATAACTTGAAAACATTAAAATAAAAATCGCCAACTAATCACTTACTAGCTGTGTGATCCCAAACAAATAAAGTAACTTCTCTGGGCCTCAATTCCCTCACCTGTGAAATCATCATGATAACTGGATGAACCTCATGGGGATGCCAGGAATATGAGATGAAAGGCTGTACAAATAAAGGATTTAAAAGGAGTCTTGGCACATAAGAAACCACCACTAAACATTAGCTGGGATCACTGTTATTCACAGGTAATTTGGAACATAAAAGAACTCCACTTTATGTGCTGACTTAAGAACTCCTGGATAAGAGCAACTCTGCCATATTTAGAAAGTCCAAATATCCAAACAGAAAAACTGAATAAATTTAGTTTGGTGAAAAAAAACCTACATCATCCTTATTTTCTCACATTGCCTCAGGCAGATATAACCTAGTGTTAGGGAGCCCCTGCCCTAAAAGGATAGGTTGCTGGAAGGATAAAACGCTCACCCTGACTGCAGAGAACCATTGCCCCCATCTGTGAACTGACTCAATACAGTGTGTACGGCCTCTATGACTGAGAGGCTAAGTACTGATCTGCCTCAGTTTACAAAGCTGTGTTGTGCTGTAGTGAGGGGATACAGCAGAATATAACCCCAGAGCCTTTCCTTTAAGGGATTATGCATATCCAGTTGGTGATGTAAGACATTAAAAAACAAACAAACAAACAAAAAACCCTATGAGAAGTATCAAATAAATATGACTTTTCTTTTCTATCTAAAATGTGAGCCCACGATGGCCTTCCTTTGTTTAAAATGTCGCAGTCATTTCTCATTGCATCCAGAATAGGATCCAAACCCCTTACTCTGGGTCTGGGAGGCCTATGCGGTCCAGTCCTGCCTGCCTGTCACCCTCCCTTTCCTCCTCTCCACCCCGCTCACACTTGGCATCTCCCTTCCTGGGGACATGCTGCTTTGCTCCCAGCTAGAATCTTGGGACTCTGCCTCTGTTCTTCCTCTTCCCCCCAACCTACCCCCAGATATTTTTTGCATTGCTATTTCCTTCTTATTTTTCAAACTCAATGTCACCTCCTCTTTGATCACCCCAGTCCAAGCGATTCCCACAGTCACCCATGAACACTTTCCTTTCCTGAATGCACTAGCAGCACACTGGACTTAGCCTACTTTTTCTTATTGGTTTGCCTGTTCACTGTCTCCTACACTGGAACATCGGTTCCTGGAAGCCAATATCCCAGTTCAGTGCCCTAGACTCTGGATCCTAGAGAAGTGTCTGGCACACAGGAAGTGCTCAGTAAATGCTGACTCACTCACTCACTGGTGACGAGCGAAGTTTACTGAGACAAGCAAGTGAAATACGCTCAGCACAATGCTCGGCCTTGGGTTACACGAGCCCTTCTTTCTTGTAGGACACAGAGACTGTTTTATTGCAGAACAGAGTGATAAAGAAGAGTGTCACTAATGGGGAAGAGAGACATTTGCTGGTCCGTAAAGGATGAAGAATTAAGAGGGTACTTTTGAGGATGGGCTAAGGTGTGCAAACACACAGACACAGACACACACACACACACACACTCAGGGGCACCAACAGTCTAACTGGCATGTACTTTCTAGGAGGTGGAGAGAGATTGGATTCAAGGGCTAGGAAATTTTAATTTTACTGTTTGTCCTTTGTAACACAAATCACAGACAAGCAAAACAAAACAAATCTATACTCTAGGACATATATTCGAACACACTGCGGTACTGTGAGAAAAAGTGCCAGCTCCCACTCCAGTGTCAGGTGCTCCCGGCCGGTCTCGGAGGAAGCTGTAAACTGATTACCTCCTGAAGAGTCTCGCCCTTCTATGACATATGAAAGCCTCCGGTTCAAGGAAGAAAATAAACTTAAGTACTGAAATAGGCAAAGAGACTGGCATTTTCAAGAAAGAACAAAGGTATGCTAATTTCAGAGGATTGTAGGAAAGTTAATCTATACACCATGGTATCCAAAAGACAAAGACAGAGAAATAACAACAGGCAGGTCTTCCCTGTAATTACTAAGTAAAATACTAAGTAAATTATCTGAGATTTCATTTAAGGGCATGAGAAGGAATTAGCTGAGAAAAGTATACTGAATAAACACTTCAGAAGTAATAAACATTACAATTAAAATAATCAAACATCTTCCAAGGTTTACCAAATATGCCAAGGATGAACAGAATCATCAAAAAATGAGTCGGGGGCCGGCCTGTGGCTGCACTCCCGCCAAGGGTTCGGATCCCACATACAGACCGGTTCCCGCTCACTGGCTGAGCGAGGGGCGGGCGCAGCACCGAGGGTTGCGATCCCGTAGCCAGTCCCGGTCCGGTACGGGCGCGACACTGAGGGTTGTTTTGGTTTACCCAAGTACATAACGTTTCAAAGGCCAAATTCCTATTCTAAGAACTACCCCCTCACTGATTTCTCATGTCTGATATCTACACAAAAATCTTCATACTAGTGGCACTTGGATTCCTATTTTCATGGATATTTACTTTTACCCTATGAAGAACCATTCTACCTTGATAGATGAGCCGGTTTTAGAAATACTGTGAATACTCAAAGCCATTACGAATTTTGAAAAGGCAAACAAAACACATCACACAATACTTTCTAAGGCGTGCACTGCCAGCCACTGGCTAACCTACCTGATAACCCTGAGGTCACCTGCAGAGAGCTACTTTGTATTCTATAAGTTATTTATTTTCAATGACATATTTGTATCTTTTGACATAATCAAGCACAGTCGGAACACACTGGGCACTGAGTATATCCTTTAAAAAAAAAAAAGATAGATCAACAAAACAGCTCAAAGGACCCTTCTCAGGAAAGCCTTGCCCACCTTCTGGATCCACCTCCCTGACTGCCCCATTCACCTTCCAGGACTTCCTCAGTGGTACTCAGAAATTAGCAAAATTAGTATTCAAACTCAAGAGGGGATGAATTTCTGTATGTCTCCAGGGGGCTCAAGGAGAACCATGGGGTGGGGGCTTTGGCCTCACTCCCCTCTGTCTCTCAGGACCTCCCCTCTAACCCCAGGTTTACCAGAGGGAGGGAGGAAGGACCAAGCAGCTTCCTCCTGCCCAGAGGCCTCTCCTTAATGCATGTAACACCCTCCCCCCTCCAAACTAAAAACCCAAGCAAAACCCAGCAACACCTCCCCACACCCTACAGTCCACATGGGACTCTCTCCTCCCTGAGTCACATTCCTTCCAAGAGTAGCCCACCCTCACCTCCACTTCCTCCAGCCCTCTGAAATCTGGCCTCCTCCTATCTTAAACCCACCCCCATTGCTCACTCGGGCCCTCCTAATAACCAAATGGGACTTTCCTCTACCCTCTCCTTTGTATTTAACACATCTCTCTTCCTTTGGTTTCCCCAGCACTAGTTTTCCTTCTCTCTTCCTGACTGTTCATTCTGTCTCCTTTGCTTGGCTTTCTCTCTCTGCCTTTTCCTTTAATATGAAGGCTTCTATGAGGTCTTAACGTGGCCCCTAAAAATGATTCACTCTGTCCGGGCAATCTTACCCACCTTTACAGAATCACCTGCTACCTGCCAAGAGAAGGATATGCAGGCTCTACCCCCATCCCAAGTCTCTCTCTTAAACACCAGACTCATACTCCTGGTTGGCTACAGAACACCTCCACCTGGAAGTCCCTTAACTTCCCCAAGATACTGAACTAGAAGTGGCAGAGCCAGGACTGGAAATCCATCTCACGCCAAAGCCTTAACCTTCTCCTACACTATATCCCTTCCATTATTGCTCTTATCACACAGTACTGTAATTGCTGGCTTTCTATCTGTCCCTCCCAATAGAGTCTCCCAGAGTCCCTCCTGGAAGGCAGGAGTTTCATTTCATTCAGCCCCATATCCCCAAACCCAGCATGAGACCTAGCACACAGGAAACACTCAAGAAAGGCTTGTCGGGAGAATGGAGACAAAGGCTCTATCTTTTTCGTCTCAGCATACCCTGCACACAGTAGGCGCTCAATAAAAGACTGGTGGAAAAAATTAAAAGGAGAACATGTTACAGGAATGAGAAAAATGGAAAAGAATTATAAATTCTTTTCACCAGTCACAGATTTATAACAAAAATAATGTTTTTCTTTTGGGAGAAACAGATATTTTCTTTAATATATCTAGTTGCAAATATAGTCACATATCCACCCACCAAATATTATGTATTTATATTATTATGATAATTATTTAAAATTGTTAATTCTAATAACTGATAAAACTAAAATTTTAATTAAAAATACTACTAAAACATAAATATTACATATATAGTATCTAGTAATTAATCCAGTCATTGCTTTAAGAAAATGAAAGACTAGGTTCTTTCATCTGTACTGATATTAGGAAGTCAAACATTGACAAGTGTGAATTTTAATTATGTTTTTGTCTTTTGGTTTACCCAAGTACATAACGTTTCAAAGGCCAAATTCCTATTCTAAGAACTACCCCCTCACTGATTTCTCATGTCTGATATCTACACAAAAATCTTCATACTAGTGGCACTTGGATTCCTATTTTCATGGATATTTACTTTTACCCTATGAAGAACCATTCTACCTTGATAGATGAGCCGGTTTTAGAAATACTGTGAATACTCAAAGCCATTACGAATTTTGAAAAGGCAAACAAAACACATCACACAATACTTTCTAAGGCGTGCACTGCCAGCCACTGGCTAACCTACCTGATAACCCTGAGGTCACCTGCAGAGAGCTACTTTGTATTCTATAAGTTATTTATTTTCAATGACATATTTGTATCTTTTGACATAATCAAGCACTTCCCTCAATTCTGGCCTATCTTTCCAAACAACCTGATCAACCAAAGAATCACCTGTCTTTATTTTTACTATCAGGCCACACCTGTGCTCATGCAGGCTCCAAAGTCCCACAGGCACATCATCCCCATGGCCCCTGCATATTTGTCACTCTAATAGAGGACAGCATAAACGACACACATTTTCAAAATCAGCTGTGTCACTGTTTCCTATCAGCATGGATATCAATCACCAACTATGAAGTATATAAAAATAGGGGCTAACTGGTTAGCTAACTTGGGAGAGTGTGGTGCTGATAAAACCAAGTTTTGGATGCCCATACCGTTGAGCCACCAAAAACAAAAAGAAAAAACAAAAACCCATATATACTTACACAAATAGAAATCTTTTGTTGAAGTCCAAGGAACAAAGTTAGATAAGTGATTTCTATCTGGCCAGCAAATCTGCTCACAGTTTAAGCAGAATTTCCTTATCTCAGTGATTTTGTCAGTGGAGCACTAAAATCTGCTCCTGATTTCTGACTTTCTTGTACAGAGCCTACCAACTCTAGACACTATGCCACAAATGAGGATTTTATTCTTAGACTTCCACTCAATTCCTCAGTGTCAGACTCAATTGAAAACACAATTCAGTTCTAGCCCAATGGTCCCCAGTTCTGAACTCTTACTTACAAAACCAACAAAACTATTAGTATCTTTCAGAAAAAGTAATCAAACATGCATGCTCTGGATTACAAAGTGCACATGGATAAATGTAATTACATTATTTCTATAGTTATTCGATTTTCATCCTCCAGAAAAGCATGAGCATATGCCTATCTTTAGTAAGAAAAATATTAACAGAACAGTCTTCATCTGAATATTCTAAGTGGAAAGCTTAACTCCCTAATCATAAAGATATCTAAGCTCTTGGATTTCGATTTTCATTTTTTTTGTTACTATGCATCTTGCCAAGTTCTTTCTGGCCCCAAAATACCAGACATGATATGTAGTTTCCCTGCAGATCAGTACGCACCCCATCCCCTGCTAGATAACACCAAGGGTAGCTTCTTGACAAGGACATTCCCAGTCCTTTTTAAATTCAATTGTTTAAGTCAAACTCAGCTGTTGGGTTTAGAAAGCCTCACTTTCTGTGAGTTTCTCCAAACACAGGAGGAACTGCTAGTCACACTGATTATTACTCATAGAATCTAAGGACAGACATGAAAACCAAGGGTTTCCTGATGTCAGCAGCAAGGTTTGCTAATGACATTAAAAACAAAGGCAGACAGAAAATATTCTACTATCTCAATTTTGGAAGAAGCTAACAAAAGTCTTTAGAAGAACTGATGAGGGGCCGGCCCGGTGGCACACTGCCACAGTGCGCTGCTTGGGAGCGTGGTGGCGCTCCCGCCGAGGGTTCGGATCCCACATACAGGCCGGTTCCCGCTCACTGGCTGAGCAAGGCGCGGGAGCGGCACTGAGGGTTGCGATCCCGTTGCCGTCCCAGTCCGGTACGGGGGTGACACTGAGGGTTGCGAACCGTTGCCGGACACGGAAAAAGACAAAAAGGAAAGGGAAAAAAAAAAAAAAAAAAAAGAACTGATGAGGCAGACAAGAAGCCCGAAAGGTCATTTCCATTTCAGATGCTCATGCAATTGAGAGGGGGCTATTGTCTACACAGACAATATTGATGCTACCCGTATGGTTTACCTGACTGGTACCTACATTTTTAAAAAATTTACAAGAGGATTGAGTCAAAATAGGTAAAATTTCATTTAAAAAACAAGACACCCCCAATTTTCCCCCCAAAAGATTAATTACTTAAGCAAAGCCATGAGGTGAATCAAGCTGACTGTCATTTTGACCTTGCTCTGCTTTAACTCAGGAGCCTATTTAGAAATGTAACGAGCAATCCCCTTCATTCGGCTCAGCTAGCAGAGCTAATAGGCTTCTAATTAATTTCCAGAAGATTGCTGTTATAACTAACAGGTTTTAAACATTTGGTTGATTGGGGAAAATGAATTGAATATAATGTATTTGATTTGGAAAATTAGTTTTCATTCTATGTGCTTACCATAATAGTGTTTATTTTAAGTTTACATGATTCCATTAAGAGTCCCAGAACACCACTGGGTTGTTTTCATTCTTACAGAGTGCTATCCAACTTTAAAAAAAAAAAAAAATCAATTTACATTTAGATTTTTGTTGGCCTTTATGTGAAGGCAGGTTAAATTCATTTTTGTGGCTTTAATAAAAATCTTCACTTGCTAATATAGCAATGGGCCCAAATACTTCAAAATGATCCTGGCGATACCTCAGTCAAAAGCTCAGTCATCGAATGCAAATCCTCTGGAGGAAAGGCTCTGCACAGAAAGTAAGATGAACCAGTTACTGCATTGTTTATTAAGTTTCACTTGATTCCTCCTGACAACCATTTAAACAATGAATGTTGGGAAATGTCCCTCAAAGAATCAACAACAATGGCAAGGATCAGAGCTTTTATATTTAGCTAATACTATTTTTAAAAGGAGAAAATATTTCTTCCTGAAGGGATTATGGGAAGCCTTATTAAAGACACCTGCAAACAAAACAAGTGACAATAGATCTTTATCATAATTGATAACTGAGTTACCCTTTCTATAAAACTCCTTTCTTGGAGACAATAACATCAAGATTTACCTTTGCTATAGATTCAGGACATGAGCTAATTGGGACCAGCAGAATTCACCAATGATCAGTTTACCAAGATTATGTGAGCGGATAGTAAAAAAGATCCTCATCTCTCAGGTTAAACAGAAGTACAGCGAGACTAGAATTTTCTCTCATGCTGCTGAGAATGTTTTATATTGAAATCAAGCCGCATCCATCCTTGTCCCTCCATATGTGCTACTAAAACACATGAGGGATTCTAATTATGACGGCTCACTCTGCTAAGCACACAGTGGGCCAGCCAGCTTTGGAACTCAACCTTTGCCTAGCCTGCAGTTACAAAGAAACAGAACCTTTCACAAAACCTTCTCCAGGTAATTAACAATCACTGTCAAAACGTGTACTTATTATAGTCATCTGCATTCTATGAAAAATCTGAAACTGTTTTAGTGAAATACTGCTTCTGGGGGATAAGTAAAATAGCTGAAGACAGCAGGACACATTTTTAAAATAAGTTCGGAGAGGAAAAAAAAAAATCAAAGGTCCTGTTTGCAGTGAAAATATTCCACCTGTGAGTCTCAGGTGAGTCTCAGCTTACTTCACGTAGGTAAACAGTGGATGCCTTCACCCATGGGCTATGCGGTTTGCAGTCAGATATTCATTGCTGCATTTCTGTGTGACTAACAGGAATTCCTGTAATCATTTCAGGCCTCTTACAATTTTTCTGACACAGCTAATTTTCCAAGTTAAGTAATTTTGGCTCTTTATAAAACAGTGACTCCAGAGGAGATCCGAAGCTTTGACTTAAGAGCATCTGAACATCGGGAAAAAAAAAAAAAGTGAAAAGGGCTGGTGGGGCATCAGGATAAAGTCGTTAACTGCAGACCTCAACTGTAGTATTTTACGTCCTGGCCTTAAACTGAGTTCATGACTAGAAGTACTGTTAACTGGCACTTAGGGAAAGTGACGAAGGTTGAAACTGATGAAGTGTTAGCAACAGCAGGTGGGATATTAGAATACACACAGCTTTTGATAGATGCATTTCATTTCTAAAATAAACACTTGGAAAAAAAGAAAAAAGTTCCCCAGCCTGAATCATTGAAAAGTACAGAAAAAAAAAAAAAAATACCACATGAACAACAATATTGAATGAGGAGATGAGAGATGAGATGACCCAACATGATTCTTTAGCACTTCAAGTTCACAGACAAGACAAATGCTTTATAGATGGTATTTCTGTTGGATTTTTTAAAAAAATATATCTTAAGACTTAGAGCAATCAACATGTGAAAAGAAAAACTGCCTAGAAAAACAAAAAAGACATTTTCTGAGATGACTTTGATCCTGTACTCAAATTATTGGCTTAAACATGCTTGCCTTTAAAGGCTTTGTATCTGCAATAACTGCTCTCTATTGTCCTTGTTAACAAAGTATTATTTTCACTTTATTATTACTAATCTTTTCTTTGTAAGTAACCACACCTGGTTTTATCCAAAAAAACAGTGCAGTAAATATTTGTCCTTTGTGGTAATACAATGCATAATTTAGTTAATCTGGGCTATCTTTCCGTGAGAGGTGATTGTTTCTGTATTATGAAATGTGTTCACAGTAAAGCGAAATCCATGCCAGATACCTAGGAGGCAGACGGAGAGCCACTTACAAGCATGTAGCTGCCTCGAACCAACCCTGACACTGTGTAGCCACTCCTACACATGAGGTATTACTCATGCTAACTTAGCCTCCAAATCATAACCACACCTTTCTTCTACAAACATGGCCTTTTATTAACATTACACATCGCCAGGCCCAGAACCCCACCCCCAACCCCATAAAAAAGGCTTGAAAAAATAGGAACTTCAGTTTTCTATTTCAGAACTGAACGTTGTGTTACCTGGATGAAATCTAGAAATGTCAGGGGCAACAAGTCATCCATATGTCCAATGTCTTTGGAGAAACGATTTAAAATTCTTCCTGCAAGAACAGGATATAAGAAATTACTCATTTCCCCAGATAGACCCTTGAAGAGAAACAATTCGCCAACAAATCAAAACAATATTTTAAGTGCATATGTATTTAATATATTACACATTCACATGAAATAAGCCAATGTCAGTGGTAAAGAAAAAGAAAATAGGATGATACCTAAAGAGAAACAAAAATCCCACCAAATAGCAGTGGGCAGGGAGTTAAAATTTGGTCCTGATTTTGAGAAGAAAGGTGGTGGAAATCCTGTGACAGTATCAGGGAGGGTTGGTGGGTTTTAGAATGTCTCTCCTCTTTAGATCCCATCTACAACTTCAATCCAAGTGCTAAATAGGTAGATGAACAATTGAAAAATACATAAATTAATCCTAATTGTCACACTAATTTTGCTTTAGAATTAATTTTGCTAAGTGACCCATTTTTAAATAAATGTCACTGTAAACCTTTGTAATTTTTTTCCCCAAAATGGTTCATGGCAACTTCAAAAAGTTTATGGAAAAACAGGATTATAAGATAATAAGAATCTTTCCATGAGCTTTCTGAAGCACCCCTGTATGAAGACACATACACACACACACACACACACACACACACACACACACACACGGCCTATATTTTGATGTAGGCAACCCCTGAAAAATGTTTGTCTAGACCCCTGAACTTTTCTCATCGAGGCTTGGGAATCCACACCACAGATGACAGGTGAGACCTCTACACATACCCAAGTGCTTGCCAAAAGTGACTTCCTCGAGGGCCTTCATACCAAACAGCCACTGGACTGTGAACAGTCAGAAGCTGGGGACTAAGCTGCCACTGCTGGAGCAAACGCTGCCTCTGCAGTCCTCCCACGAGGCGCCTGTGCTGCGCCAGGAAGGGCAGGCCATGCCAGGCCATTACAAGCTAGGCCTCCATTTTCCTCTCTCAGACTTAGGACATAAAGACTCCAGAGAGCAGCTTTCAGTGACACCTTTAACAGGCCCAGTGACATCTTTTCCAAGCCTCTAATAGCACCTCCTTTAGAGGGGTGTCCTGAGGATTAAATGGGCTCATGAATGTGAAAGAACCTAGTCACAATGCCAGGCACTTTTTAGCAGGTGCCCAAAAACAAAAACCAAAATGAGAAAGGTGCAATGATGACTATTACAGATTCTACAGCATACCACCTGGGGAGGAAGTTCAACTTGTTAAAATGCAGATTCTGATCCAGTTGCTCAGCGTGGAGCATAGTCTGCATTTCTAACAATCTCCCAGGGATGCCCTTTCTGCTGTCTCCCAGACCACACACCAGAGGTTGGGCCATTATTTAATTAGTTGTGTTAAATCAGGTGGGTAATTTTTCCACCTATCCTAATAGATTTTGTGACCTATCTAGTTATTTTTTAATTTCTCAAAGTATCAATACCGAAATTAGGAAAATAGATGTTAAAAAATAGTGAAAAAAATTAGTGGGGACGTAATTAAAACACTTGTTATTTCCTCAGTGGAAATTACAACCTTTGAACATAGGCAGGATTTAGAAACATCAGCTTAAAAAATGTTGAAAGCAATATTCAAATTTTTTTTTAAAAAAAGATGAAAAAGCTACACGAGATGACTAGTAAGAGAAAACCACCCCATTACCTTTTATCAGATGTGAGAATCTTAAGGTCTGAGAGACCCATGGTTGGTAAACAGCATAAAACACAAGGAAAATACAAACTGAAAAGGCCATCTTCCCTCAGCTACCACAGTAACTGAACTGAATGCCAAAGATCACCCAAAACCTAAACTCTTATTCACCAATGAGCTGAGAGTAGAAATGAGATTAGAAGATTCAGTAGTTACTTCCTCGCTCTAAGAAACGATTAAGAGAATGCATGGTGTTTGCAGAATATTTTCATCTGGCTTTATAGTGGACAGTTGTAATCAGAGCTGTGGTTTCAAGTTCATGGTCTCGTTGTCATTTTCTTGGAGGTCTCCAAATCAAATCCTCTGAAAAATCCCCTCTATGCACATGCCATGCCTCTTCATCCAAATGACATTTGGCCCCTGCTGGAATATCTCCAGGGATGTCGAGAGAAGGGGAATCACTGTTTGCTGGAGGAACTTAATCCATTTAAAGACTGTTCTGTTAGCTTGCTTACGTTAAACCGAATCTTGGCTTCTTGGAACATCCAACCATCACTGTTTATTCTGTCCTTATACCACATAGAGTGGATCTAATTTCTCTTGACAGAACAGCTCTTTATACACCTGAAGAAAGTTAATCATAGCTTTTTCAGACTTCTCACATGGTGTCCTGTCTCAGCCACTGCCTCTGCAGATACTCACATGGCCAGTCTCACTTATTGCCTGGTGCCCAGGATTCAAAGCAATACCCCAGATATTGTCTGCATACTGCAGGGTAAAGTGGTAACACCATCTCCCCCATTGTTCACAGGATCTATCCAATCACCACAACCACAATCACAGTAAATTCTAGCAGCCAGATCACATTTTGGACTCACATTTAATAAAAATCCACATTATTTCCGTACTGGAACAATTGGGCAATATGTATAAACAACTCTGACCCATCCCTTTTGACTCCAAATTCCATTTCTAGGAAGTATCCCAAGTTAATAAGTGCACCGAAGATGTTCAGTGTGGCATTATTTGACAAGTCAGAATTGGGAACAATCTAAATGTCCAAAAAGGATATGTAATGTGTTATGGGCACTTTTAATTTCTTCTCTACATTCTGTATCACTTGTGTAAAAAAGTGAAATGGGAATGGGAAAAGAGAAAGATGGGGGCAGGAGAGGTCTCCCTTGAAGTCCATAGTGTCACATAACCAATCAAGATCCTCCTAACTGCTCTGGTTCACGTTTTTCTATCTTATCCACAAGAAAGAATATCATGAATGATTATCATCGAACTTTCTGTCAAAAAACAAATTCATAAATGATTGTATTTTAAGAACTGATCTAATCTGGAGTTAGTGTCACCTCTAGAATTCTGACACCTCTCCCATAGCCAAGATTCCTTAACTGCCTTATAACAAAACTATAATTTAAAACTTGGAAGTTCCCATGTCTAGTTTGAGCCCCATTCCTTTTTCATATAAACAAAAAGGCATATTTAAATATCAAAATATTGAGGTATATTTTTATTAAGGTGTATTTTTACTGAGGTGTATCTTACATCTCATAAAATCCAATCATTTCAGGCATACAATTCAGCCTCCTCTGACACTCAGTAGCACAGGACATGGGGAAACTCATCCAACCTCTGTTGACACTCAAATTCCTCATCTGTAAAATGGAGATGACAGTATTTGCCTTGACTACACAGGATCGAAGATCGTGAGGATAAAAAAGATCCTGCTTATGAAGGCATCTTAGAATCCTAAAGTAGCACATTATTAATGTAGAAACGTAGAGCTTGAAGGGGCATGAAAGATCACTAGGGCTAGTAATTTTCAAACTCTGTCTTGTGAAGATTCTGAGAGTCTACCTTGAAGAACCTTGAAGAATGAGACAGAGGAGGAAGTGGGGGTCAAGCTCGCTCAACTCCAGACACCCCACCTTCCCTTAGTTGCCCGTCCCCTCCCAAACCGAGCACCTTACACCCATCTATACATTCATACTGAGATTGTCTTAGAAGAAAGGTTTCTGCAGGCCACAGAAATGTTCACAGCACTTTGTAGACCAAGCTGCTCATGTTGAGATGAGGTGACAATGACCAACCTTGCTCAAGGCAATGTGACATTTCATAATGGGGTGGCTGCTATCTGCCAAGCCATGCTGGGATTTCCACAGGCAGAGAGGAGAGGCATGAGAAACCTCACTCTTCAGGACAGCTGCCTTCAATGTCCTTTACTGGCTCTTGTTTTTTCCTAAGGACAGAGCCATTGACCATTTTCTCTTTTTCTCCTTCTTTTCCCAAACTTGCTCACTGTCTTTACAGTGACTACCTGCTTGCATATGCATCCCAAATCTTATCTCCATTCCTGATCTCCCAGGACTTACTCGACTTACTACCAAACATCTTGAATCCTCTGAAACTGACCCACAACCACCCACACCCAGCTGCTTAAACTCTCCCTTAGACCTCTGCCCAAACGCTGGGCATGAAGCCTCATAAGTCACTTTGGCCATATCTTTATCTCACATAATTACCAGCATGTCTTAACTTTTCACTTAAAATAATCTCATTTACATCCTTATTTCTTTATCTATCAAATCGAATCTATGAAGCATTTTGGAACAGTGAGGAGAGGACAGACAGAGAGAGCTGCCTCCCCAGTCTCCCTTCTGTTCCTGCTGACCGCGCATCCTCATCCTGATGGGGACGGCTTCCTGTCCTCTGTTCACTCATCAGGAAGGTCCTCCTTCCCTGCTTGACTCCAATGACCAATACCAAGCCTCAGGCCTTTCTTCTCCATGGAGCTCTTGCTAACAAATGCAGCTCTCAGGAATCCACCATCACTTGAACTTCTTTATCAGACAGGCTTGCTGCTCTGCATGGGAACCCTCCACAGCCCTGGCCACAGTGAACTCACCAAAAGTGACCAAGGGAGCCGACCCAGGGGCTAGCTGCCAAGTCGGCTGGGTTTGCCCTTTCAGTAACTACCTGTGAGAGAAGCTGAGGCACCATCCGGAGCGAAGTCAAGAGGCAAAGGGCACAGGAACATGCCGCAGCCCCATGACAACAGCCCCAGCTCCCATGAGGACCAGCATTGCCAGCTCCTGGAAGGCCAGCTCTGCCTCCTGCCGCCCCCTGAGAGGCTGCTTCATTCTGGTCGACCCCTCCTCACGTGAGCTAACTCAGCAAGATTTCACCCCTAGCAGCCCGAAAACCTCAACCAGAACAACACTGCCTGTCCAACAAGAGATCGAGTCACTAAAATTAGGTGAAGAAATGATGAATTTTGTAAAGTTCAATTTCAAATTGCTGGTTATCCTTTTAAGTAATAAAGGCTTCTTAAAAATTTTTTTAAACATTTCGGCAGAAACTTTTTCATGGGTTACAGACACACAGCATCTCTTCGTGACAACCCAGAATTAATATTTTGAGGATCAACAGTTGGACTGTTCTTAAACATGGCAATGTCCTTAGAAGCTGCTAGGCTACTCAGAGGCACACCCAACTACTGTGGTTTTGTTTTATTGAGCTTTCGGTTCATATAGTTTGCCACTGCCCCAAGCCTGCCTGCTACCTCCACTTTCAGTTTAGTGATGAGGACGAGGAAACCCCACAACCAAGTGGTATAAAACTGGGCCTGAAAAAGACTCAGTGTGCTCTCAGCAAAGTCATAACAATGTCCACATTTTAAAGCACAGTTTTTCTGATACTTTGCTTGATGACAGACTATGTCAGCTTGCTTCCTCGTTTCCACTAGAGTCTGGATATATTCTCAGAATACATCATAGGATAATCTATTTAACTACGTCTCAAGCATACAAGTATTGGTTTGGATCTCAATCTATAGACCCTTTGTAAACACAGACCACATTTCACGTAGGACCTATAACAGGGTGCCCAGAGGGTGCTCAAACTGGATCTGCTAATGACATGCCATAAACCAAGTGGCTCGCCAACCTTTTTTTTAAAAGACAGGAAACCTTCAGAATAGATGGACTCTTACACAAAAACAAATCTATAAGACAAATATAAGAAAGGCGGCTCTTACTGAAGAAAGTCTATAAGACCAGGAACCCACTCAATGACCATCTCCCCACATGTTCCTCATAGGGATAGAACTGAGAAGTTTAATTCTAATCCCCACAAATGAAAACAACACTCCCTGGTCTTCCCCCATCAGTGAACTCACATGGACACAAAGGGACCATAAACATCAGGGTGGCTTTAAATCAGAAAGAATCCAACACTCACAGAACAATGTTTCTCAAACTTTAATCTGCACACAAATCACCTATGGATCCTGTTAAAATGTACAGTCTCAAGAGCTCTGGGTGGGGCCTGAGATTTTGCATTTTTAACACATTCCCAGTGGATGCCGACGCTGCTGATCCAGAAGACTATACTTTGAGTAACAAGGAAGAATCTGGAAATGTCTGATGATGCTACTTCTGTCTCAAGAACCTATAAGATAACCTTGTTGTATTTATGTGCATAATTCCTGTCTTTTTCAATTTCCTTCTGTGCTTCCAGGAGCCAAAGATCAATTGGTTGTTTCCTATTCACACAAATTAGATCAGAGTAGAGGCACCCTTAGGACAGGGGCTTCATCTGTTTTGTTCTGTGCCGTTTCCCCGGTGCCTAGTGTGTAGAAGGCACTCAAGCATACACTGAGTGAATACATACAACAAGCCTTTCTACTACAAATAATAAACGGCCTGTTTTCAAATTTCAAGTCTCTATTTCTAATGCTTGCTATTTTATGCAGTCTTTTCGGTGGCTGTTTTCCAATTTGAGGACATTTGTTGCCAAATGAAGTGTCTGCTTTGTCATACCTGTCATTCTCCTTGTGTTGCTGTTCAATCAATTTGTCTGTGCTCCTCAAAGCACAGGTGCAGACTGAGTTTGGGTAAAGCAACTTACAGAAGCTGGCATGACAGATCGAAAGCATTCTAGAAAGCAAGGAAACTTGGCAAGTCAAAGAGGGGAGAGAACAGGAGGAGGGGCATTGGACAGAGAAAGAAGCAAAGGATGGGCATGGAGCAGGCAACGAGCACAGATAAGCACGGCAGGACAGACAGGAGAAGAAGTGCAAGACACAGACACCAAGAGTTATCAGAGATAACGACATCTGAGGAAAAGTGCTGGGCTGGCCATAGCCTGGCCTTGCATAATTCCTCTAAAGCTAGGAACGCCTCCCAGAACTTAAAGGTAAAGTCATATAAGAGATGGTATTTGATTTAAATGGGAGCCTTTAACAGGGTGCATCCTAACCCAGACCATTTTCTTAAAGCACCCAATTTGGCACAGAGGCCTAGGAGGATGGGTTTTACCCTCTGCTGAGGAAGAGGCCTACTGTCCCCCATAGAGAGACCTTTAAAGATCCCTTCTTCCTTGTCACAGCTAATATGGGATGAGGCATCTACAATTGCTTGTCTTTCCTCTTCCCACACCTACCTATCTCCTTTCATGCCACAGAAAGCCAGGACTGTGACAGTCCCGGACATGGCTTCTGCAAGTCACAGGCAGACCAGCAGGTACACCAGTGGAGTGGTCCCATGGCAGTAGTGGCAGGTGGACTCATGGTTCTAGGGTTTTTGTGTCTCCTAAGAGTTAAAATAGAATGAAGACTGCAGTAAATCAACTGGGGATTGTAGGGTCTCCTACAGTGATGTGAAGAAAAGCCTTTCTACAATAATTATGCTGTGTTTTCCAAGTATAGCCTTTTCATATAATTAAGACATTACAAACAGTAGTTTCAAGGTTTTCTTACGTGACAGATTAGAGCAAATGAGTTTCAAAAGTCTGTGTGTGCGCTTTCCTTCTGTGAGGAGATCTTTCTCATTTTTCCCCCACCTGAAAGATGCCGGGTGTGACTGTCCAAACGAGATGACTTGCAGAAACCCCAACTTCTTCAAGGCAAAGGACGGCCTCATAGTCCATTTCGACACACAGCTTCAAGCCTTCCTTCCTCTTACTTTGCACTCTTTCCCTTCTGGCTCAACTACTAGGGAAACACCTTTAACCTCTCATGAGAGCTCGCAATTTAGAATTAAAATTTGACCCATCTCATTGTTTGGTGACTATCTGGGCATCTTATAACCTAATAGTGATAGCAGGTTAACAGCATACACGTAAGTGAAGATAGAAGGCAGAGTGACATGAAATGACATGAGCACACACCAGTTGGCAGGAATAAGAAAAGTGTGGACCACGTACCAGGCAGATGGCAACAAGGAAGCCACACAGCAGGGGACAGAACGGGCCAGCGTTAGTTATAGAGGTTGGGCAGGGTTGGCTCAACATGTGCTCACAGTGGGAATATGGCCTGAGAGTCTGGAAAGAAGGCAGAGAAAGCATCGACAGCAAGCGTAGAGCTTGTCCAGGTGGGAGGAATGACACCACCAGGGCTAAGAGGCGGGAAGAGGCAGAGGGATGACAAATACTTGTCTAGGTGATGGAGAGCATGACCTAAGATAGGAAAGCACTTGAGTGTGGGATGGGAGTGGGAAAGGGTGGAGTGTTGAGGGGCCCCCACTGGAAATTCCCCTTAATCAGCAAGAGGTCTAATTTCGGTCTATCACCCGTGGCTCTACAAAGCCATGTTCGTAAGGAGGAAATATTGAGGAGGAGGACTGCAGTGAGGACAGAGGGGCATTTTACATGTCTGACCTCTCACTCCAGGTCATTCTTCCATGGAGAATGTCTGAAGAGTTCTACAGAGCATGGCCAAGGAGATCAACGCAGCCTCAGCCTGTGTGTGCAACATGGACCCCCACGGATTCTTCACCGCGCCTTCACCCCAGCAGAGATCTAGACAAGATTCTCTCTTGTGGTCAGTTTGGTTCACTCATGCTTGATTTCTAGAAGACTACAACACACAGCACTATGTAAGTGCCATAAAGGGGTGTTTCTGTCAACCTATCTATGACATAAAGCTACTTTACTGGACACATTTGCAAGCTCTATTAAATATCTACTAAGAAGGATGGGGCAACAAATTACAGGCAGGGCTGGTATTGAGCTGGTATGAGTAGCCATGGCCAAAGCAGCCTGTGACAGCCCAGGCCCCCTTATGGTTGGCTAATGCCTGCTGCACTGGATGCTAAATACTTTGAATATTGCTCCTGGTTAGAAGAGTTTCAGGAATTCCCTCTTGGCTAACCATAATTAAAGTAGAACATTTTAAATAACTCCACCTCAAAATTAAATTGCATAAGTTACTGTAGGCTGAAAGAATATATTAACAAGTGAATAAATGAATGAATGAGGACATATGGACTAATAAAAGGCTAACTGATTAGGAAAGTCCAGGGGCTTGAGTTCCACCTCATCCCAGGCCTTAACATGTATGTGACCCAGGGCACATCAAATTGCTTATTGCTAGGAAGTATCATAGGGGATTATGCTTGAAGAAGTGGGTACACCTCACAAATTGCCTCAGGAAACCACTTTGCAGCACAGCTATAAATGCTTTGCTACAGCAAGTGATCATTATTTTACATTCACTAAGCATTAAAAAGAAAAAAAGCTAGGAAGAAAGATCAGGCCACTTCAGCACGTGTGGGTCTAATGAGCAGGAGTGAGTCTGCCCACACCCATGTAGCATCAGGGAAGTGCAGATCAATGGGCAGCAACAGGTAGAAGAATCTCTAAGATGGCAGCTCTGAAACACTACAGGTCTGGTGAAAGCTAGAGTCTTTCCACTGGAAAATGCCCACATATACAGTTTGCATATGATTTCAGGGGGATTCATAAACCATGAACCACGAGAAGTAGAGTGGCCATGGAGCCCCGGTTAAGAACCACTGATTTTAAGAGAACAGGAAACCACCGATCTTGTGACCTCTCCTGCCATAGGAATGCACTACTTTCATCTCCAAGAAGGACTTTTTTCCCATCCAGTATCTCTTGACTATCTTTTATGGCTAAATGCTCATGGAACATCTCCAGAAGAATGAGTATTAGGGGAGTAAACAAAAAGGCCTAGAAATATCCAACAGTCTCAAGAATGTGTTCCCACAGAGATGGTGGAAGCAATATCTATTTACAGAGCATTTGTCTAAACAAACAATTCCCATTTCCACAAAGGCAACTCTCAGATTCAATAACTGAGATTACCTTGAGTGGAAATTACCACTGGGCATGCGAAATCAACTCAAGTATATGCAATGCTCAAAAATAGGACAGCAAAACATTTGGTGCAAGAACGTGACTGAACTTGAAGACAATGGGCCCTCCCACTACCCACCCTATGTAAAGCAACCGAAGGTGTGCTGGAAACAGATCAACCAACACCCAAATCTGATAGTCAGCTCTATCTCCAGCGCATCATTTTCATATCTGGGAACCGCCAACAGATGTTACACCAAACTGGCTAGGCTGTCTTAAATGGAAATACATGGACCTTTGTTGGGATTTAAAAAAAAAAAAAAAATCATTAAAAAATCATTTTCAACTACTATATTACTTCTTTTAAAAATTCAGATAAAATTTGTAAGAACTGGAAATACTACTACTGAGTGTTACAATGCTACTCGTGCTGTCAGTTATAAAAAGCTTAGGACACATTTTGACTCTTAGTCACACCGCCATCGTCTCTTACAGGGAATCGTCACCTATTCCAGTATTCCACAGTCCTTTCCAGTCCAGTGGATGCTCCTCTTTATATCATGGTATCCACCGGTTTCTAAAACCACTAGCTGGCTTTTCACCTGTTCTCATTCTTCTTGACTTTTTCTGGAGCATGTGATGCTGCTAATTACCCTTTTTTTTTTTTTTTTTTTTTTTTTACAGTATTTATGTATGCTGGCTTCTTGGATATAGCTATTTTTTTCTTGTAATACCTGTCTCTTTTCATCCTGCTATCCTGCCTGTTCCCTGAATGAAAGTGCCTTCTGTGTATTTCAAGGTTCTCATCTCTTGGAACTCCATTCTCCCGAGGAAGATCTCATCCCCTCTTATGACTCTGATGGTGTCAGATATTCTCTATTTGACAGTAAATCCCAAGCCAGATCATGCAACCACTGTCTTTCTTCTCCCTTACTCTTAATTTTCAGTGCATCCAGCTGGTCGCCTCTTCCCCTGGGTGTCCCCAGTGCTTGTGAATGTGTAACATGTCTCATTTGCAAACTGCTTAAAATGTTTAACGTAGTCCAATAAATAACTTCAAATGAATTTCAAAAAAAAAAAAAAAGCTTTACATACTTATGCTGTAAGTTTGAGTAGCCAAAACTTTTTTTATGTACTAATAAGGTAAAATCCAAATTCTATTTTGGTTTTCAAATATTTAAGAGACCTTGCATGAGCTTTGAGCAAGCTTACAAGTTGGCTTTGTTGCTAGCAAGGTGCTAAGGACTGAAGTGACCTCGTCAGCACCATGCATGTTACTACATCAAGTAACTTAATCAGAACACAAACTGTTCTTAGATTTCTGCAGAGGTAATTAAATAACAATTCAATGCCAATTAATCAAAGTCAAATAAGAGTTTGTCAGAGAGGAACTCTATGCACGCTAGAGACTATTTAATGGTCAAATACTTTGCAGGATCTTAGTTAAACAATGATTCATTAAACCTCCTCTGCCACACAATGGCTAGGCTAAACTCAACGTGAAAGAATCGAAACTCTTTTGTTCTCCTATAAAAAGACATCAAACCCCTGTGCATGATATGCTTTTCTCCCTCACTTAGCTGACTGCTCAGTGAATGATTCAGAATGTGCTCAGCTGCCCCTCTGCACACGGGCGTCTGCAAGTCCTCGCTGGTTCTGAACACTGGAGCTGTGCACCTCTTTTCTTCCCAACTGAAAAAGTAAAGAGCTGGACAGCTGGCCACACCTACTTAAAGTGTTTATTCACTCTGCACCAGGAAAAGAACCACAGACTCAGGACCTACCTTCTACCCTGAAGAAAAGGCAAGCTGTGGCCATTTCTCCAGGAGCAGATGATTACCCACTATAAAAACCCTTGATCCACATAACTTGTCAGTCCAGCAAAAACCCGTTCAACATTTTTGGTTTCCTGGACCTACCTTATCAACTTAGTTCCTTTAAATTAAACATCCCTTTATAACACAACTCCCCATGAAAACCCAGAGATCTACTTTAAGTTTGGCTGATAATCCCCGAAGACTTTTAATCATGGTTCTCAGAAGGACTCTATTACCTTCCTGCAAGTTCATTTCTTGCTATGGAGAAAAAAATCATGGGAAATGACATCGCTCTGTATTTGCTGTTTTTTGCCTACACTAGCACTATAAGCACTTCCATAGTTTCACTAATGCTGCTATTTTTTAAAAACATGAATTTTGCAGTTCACTGTTAATTCAAATCTGAATTAGAGATGGCGGAGTTGGCTGAAAGTGGGCTATATGGTGTTATACTGCAGATGCTGTCAACAAATGCGGGGTCATCACTAATTTTATCATGCATTTAAAAATAAAATGTTTAAAAATAAAAAAATAAAATTCATTGTATTCTTCTTCATTTAAAAATAAAATATGTAGTAAGCAACATTTTTAGAAGAAGAAATGTTTCATAAAAAAATATTTTAAAGATGACATATATATCAATCCCTCCCAAACTGAAACTATAATAGATCAAAGCTAAATACACATGACATTGTTTTCGTGAAAGAGTTAAGAAACTTCGTGGAAAACTTACTGGCAAAATGTATTTTAACTTTGTGTCCTACCCTGGGCAGTAGAAAATAAAGATTCACTTTTATAAGGTCTCGTTTATTATAAAATTAAATTCACATGCAGACTATCACAATGAATGTAGCATATACTGTATATTTACTATTTCAAAAATACATATAAACTGTGAACCAAAATCTGCAAAGTCCTCACACAGTAGCAAAAATTAAGGCATTAAGGAAATAACTTTAATTATGAGTATTAAATCTATTTTTGCAATTCCTCAGTCATAAAACCCACGTTTTGTTTCATGCTACTGTAATGGCACACAATAATAACAGCCCTGTATGTCAATTTCTCAGCTAAACTATGACATAAAATGATTTTGAGAGTGGGAAAAAAGTCACACTGATACTGTGCACAAACATACCATGGCAAAACAAATTTTCCTGCAAATATAAGCAGTTTTACAGTCTATCAAAGTGGTGCCAAAAAGTAGATTTATTTGCATTATGTGCTGACAGGAACAAAATATTTCAGCAGTAAATAAAGTACATTGTAACCCAATCGTCAAATCAATAAAGTCATTAAAAATGGACTGCATTCTTCAAGGAAATGGTGAGTTTAAGGGAGGAAAAAAATCTTCGGTCACAAAGGAGAATGTATCTCCAAACACAGCTGACAATTACCAATCTGGACTGTCTCTTCTCCCGTGAGCCTACAAAAGAAACATCTTTGGATCCCTTATCTTTCTTCATGTGTATTTAGCCATGTAAACTGCCATACGGTATTTCCAGCTTCCCCACAGGCAGCCTATAAATACAAATAAGAAAATATGCCCTGTTTTTTTTTTCTTCTAGGCCCCAAACTGACAGAATATTATCACTTTTGTAGACTCTTGCAAATCAGCACAGGAGTGTTGGGCAGAAATGTGCTGAGATTATAATATCCATTCATCTAAACTGCCAGCATGTAACAGAATTCAGGTGGGGTGCTTGCCACCTAAATTAATTTGCTACTTGAAAAAGACTTCTTATGCCAACCCTGTCAAAAGGAAACCAGGAAAGGAGTTAAGAAACTGTAAATAAATCTAAACACAGTTTGTGTTTGATCTAATTTTCAAGTGTAAGATTAAAAAAGGAGGAAGTGTGCCAAGGAAAGGCGGCAAGAGGAGACCAGCAACAGAAAAACACGCACTGTGAGCACAGTATCTGCTCGGGCTGCTTGTTTTCAGGGGAGTATTGCCCAATGGTGCCAGGGGACCTGGCACTCCCCGCTACTATCAACTCAAAACCACCTTGAATGATTTATTGGCTGGAGAAAATAAAGGATTCACTGCCTAGCACCCATTAGGACGGTTACTATCAAAAAATGAGAAAATAATAAATGTCGGTGGGGACGTGGGGATGTGGAGAAACTGGAAACCTTGTACACTGTGGGTAGGATGGTAAAGTGGTGCAGGCGCTGTGGAAAACAGTACGGCAGAATATGAAATAGAATTACTACGTGCCCCAGCAATTCCACTCTAGGTATATCCAAAAGAACTGAAAGAAGGGACTCAGTGGTATTTGTACATCCATGTTCACAAGAGCACCAGTCACAACAGTCAAAAGGTGGAAGCAGCCCGAGTGTCTAGCAATGGAAGAATAAACCAAATGTGAAATATACATAAATGGAATATTATTCAGCCTTAAAAAGGAAAGATATTCTGACACATGCTACCTCCTAAGTGGACCTTGAAGACATTATGCTAAATGAAATAAGCCAGTCACAAAAGGAAAAAATATCGTCTGATTGTACTAGTAGTTAAATTCATAAAAACAGGAAGTAGAATGGTGGTGGCCAGGGATGGCGGGGAGGCGGTGGGGAGTTAGTGTTTAACAGGTACAGAGAATCAGTTTGGGAAGATGGAGAAGTTCCAGCAATGGATGTGGGTGATGGCTGAACAGTAATGTGAATGTACTTCATGCCACTGTACTCCACACTTAAAAATGGTTAGGATGGTAAATTTTATGTTATGTGTATTTTGCTACTATTAAAAAAAATTTTTTTTAAAGAAAAAAAGGATTCAAACTTTGCTATCCTTTTCTCAGAGTCCATTCTATCCATCAAATCCATCTGTTCCCAGCAACAGCCTGAGAGGATTCGGCTCCACACGTACACTCAGCACCCAACGTGCTGAGGCCACAGAAGGAAACTTGTGGCATCCCCTCTGTCACCACCTGGTGAGGGAGACGAGAGAGTCACAGCACTTGGGTGGACCAGGGGTACCAGAGTCCCAGGCAGCACCCCAGCAAAGAAGAACGAACTCTCTCTCTGTAGGGTAAGGACAGCCAAGTGGACAAGGATGACAACAACGCTGCTCGCTGGTGATGGCAGAGATGCCGGGGAACACAAACGCCACCCGACACACAGATGAGAAAGAGGGAGAGGGGAGAACGCGGTTAAGCACTGCACTCTGCAAAGCACTGGCTGACCTTCAGAAAACACTGCAGCACTTGACCTTTCTCGAAATTCGTGACACCCCCGCCCCTCTGGCTCACTCCCCAAACCATCGAAGAAACTTCCAAGTTAAGATGCAAAGGATCAACATAAATGGAATTCCAACCCCCTGGATGATGTGGCTAAATCAACACAACTACAGACTGAAGAAAGTTTCCCATTCCTACAATTTCGAGTCACCTATGTCGGTCATCGATACCCCCAAAACTGATTAAGAGCCCTTCAGAGGTATTAATGGTCCTTGGCCTTTGTGAGTTTATATAACCGAAGAACAGAAAGCTACATGGAGGATGAAGAAATGCCAAAACTAAAAAAAAAAAAAAAGGGGGGGGGAATACCCACAGACTGGAGACAAAGTTCTAATGTTAACCAGTAAAGGTCTAACACCACCAAAGAATGCCCAAGGAAGCCCCCAGGCTCCCAAGCCAGGATGGGGGAGGAAAAGGTACCTCAGCCATGCACCCTCCAACATCTGCACAGTGTAGTATGAACATTCTCTGCACTTCCAGGGGATGTGTTTCTTGGAATGAAAAGCAAAGATGAAAATGTAACTAACTGAAGGTGGAGAAAGACTAGTCATGAATTTAAAGAAGGAAAATGCCACAGAGAGATTATTTTAGAAAAGGAGACCTAAGAACATGTACGGAGGGAAGTGTGATCCTAGGGTCATTTTTTTTTTTTTTTAAATATGACTGGTAAGGGGATCTTAACCCTTGACTTGGTGTTGTCAGCACCACGCTCTCCCAAGTGAGCTAACCGGTCATCCCTATATGGGATCCGAATCCATGGCCTTGGTGTTATCAGCACCACACTCTCACGAGTGAGCCACAGGCCAGCCCCTAGGAACCATTTAAATGAGGACAAAGGCCTTGATTCTTGATACTCAGTGGGCAGGAAGAGAAGGAAAGGATGTTCTGGAAAGGCGTGGGGACGTAGGGGCATGGGGGTGTGGGGGTGTGGGAGATGGGAGAAGGGGGAGGCAGCACCCAATGCCAAAGGGAATGCCATGCAGGGACAACTCTCAGGAGCGTGGGCATCATTGTCAGGACATCTGCAACTGGTCTGATCATTTCTGAACTCGGGGGAAAAAAAGAGACCGTAAACCACTAGTCTAGAATAGAGAGACTCCTGTCCACAGAGTGTTGTGTCATGCAAGACAGCAAACAGCATCATCTGTCTTAATTTGTATTTTTGAAAGGCAGTGAGTAAAACAATTAGCTAAATATTTTCTCTCTTAGGCAGAGGCTGTTTGAAAACCTCTAAACAAGCCTTGATGGCAGTTAGCAGAGACCAGATCAGCGAGACACATTCATTTGCTATTTCATTTTCCTCTTAGCTATCTCCACTAGACACCAGCATGAGCCCGACCATTCCACCACTTTAAACTGCTTCTGGTTTCGCTCATATTTAATTTAGACCCTTAGCTAAAAAATCCAAAGTAAAAGAGAACAATGTCAAAACCAAAAAAAGTTAATGGGGAAAACCATAATAAAAATTGTAATTTCACAAACTCAAGTTTCTTTCCCTGAGCCCTACATTTCAGGATCAGGTAAAATATAATAATGTCCATAAACTGCATATAGAAAATTATGATTTTGCTTGCATTTTAAATACCAATGTAAGAAAGAAAGAATATTCTGACAATTATATTTGGTTTGGTTCTTCATTTATTTAATAAATTTCAATTATTAGACACAAAAACCACCCATACCTACTCTGTGCAATTGCATGAAATGTGCTTGTAAATAATAACCTGAAACCATTACTTATAGAACACAAAAACTATATTTAAAAAATACCTTAGCTAGTCTTCAGGACTGAAATAATTCTAAAACTTAAGTCATGAAAGTAGCTTCTATTTCTAGTTAAATTTCAATCTATGTTTTAAGATACATTTCACAAAATCAAAACATGGCCTATACAGGGAACCGAACCCTTGACCTTGGTGTTACAAGGCTACACTCTACAAAACATGACAGATTTTTAAATGTCAGTAAATCATGATTTTTTTCAGATATAACTTAATATAAAATGCATTAAGTAGAAAAATGATTAGATAATTTTATTAATATTTAAGGTATAGATAACAAGACTTTTATTTTTGGTAAATGAGATCTCAAATTTAAGAAAAAAGAATCTGGGTAATTCTGGTTTCAGCAGACAGTTGCCTTTCTGAGGGTATTCCTAGCACAATTTGGCAGCAAAGGGAGCCTATGCCAAATTCTATTCTTGAAGGCACTAAGTTCCTCTGAGGAGATCCAGTCTCAAATGGAAGCCAAAAGGTTCCTCTCCAAATATGCTAACTTGCAGAAGACAGAATTCCACAGCCCTGTCAGCTAAAGTCACCTGGCCTGAGTGTGACCCTTTTCTACTCTCTCATCTAAAGATGAGCAACACACTGTGAGGAAAAAAAGGGGTAGAGAATCAAACACCTTAAAATGTAACGAGTCATGGGGGGGATGCCCAAGAGCAGACCTGCTACTACAGGTTGAATGTGCCCCTCCAAAGTTCAGGTGCTGGAAACTTAATCCCCGATGCAGCAGTGTTGGGGGGTGGGATCTAATAAGAGATTCTGCCCTCATGAATGGATTAATGTATTATCAAGAGGGTGGGTGCCAGGTGCCAGCACCTTGACACTGGACTTCCCTGCCTCCAGAACTGTGAGAAACAAATTTCTTTTCTTTATAAGTTACCCAGCTTGTGATATTTTGTTATAGCAACACAAAACGAACTAAAACACCTGCCAAATGCCCAACTTGCAAAAACCTTACCAGGTTAACACTGTATGCCACTATAAGCATGCACTGCCATTGCAAAAGTTTTCTGTGTTCACGTGGAAAGAACACACTACTTGAAACCCAGAGCTGGGCCGGGGATGAAGAAAAGCAAGTTGAACATTTTAGTTTACATGGTTTGCACTGTGGAGAATACTGCACTATCTCCAAGGCAGGCACGAAGAGGGGAGAGCCGGTTTCTTTTCAAGGCTGTCCCTTCACACACCTAACCTGCTGTAACGAGCTGAAGCAAGAAAACATCTATCCGATTACTTTTACAACATTTGCCAATGAGTCAATAAGCCAAATCGGTGATCCTTGAAACAGGCAAGTAAGGACATCCAAGAAGTCCATCTGCTCTTGAGATTTTCTGACTCAGAACAGAAGAAAGTGTCCTATCGTCCTGCCTCTGGCGGAGTGTGTCAGGCCTCAACCCTCCAGGCACTTCCTCTCTCAGAGATGCTAGTCACAGCAGCATTAACCTCTCACTAGAAACAGTCTTGCTGTTTCCCATTCACATGGGAGGTATTACATATTTCAAAAGTAATATAGAAAATGAAGCCCATACTTTAAATGGGCAGTCCGAAATTCTATGCAGCAGAATTAAAATTCAAGGAGAGTGGAGAAACAATTAATTCCTGTATTTTAAAGGAAGAAAGAACAGAAATATCAACAATAAGTGTGTAAGTACAGGAGACAGGAGATGCGACAGTGTGGACAGGTTCTTCTGCTCAAATCCCACCAGTTATGAAGTCCCGCTCCGGAACATTCCTCACAACGTGGACAGCAAGAGCTCTTATTCTGTTCTAATGTAAATCATTTTAGAGACTGGCCTAAAGTGCTACAAAGAGTTCGTAAGACACAGGTCTTTGATCTTTGTGGCTTTGCCATGTATGTTTTTAAAATTTCTGGAATGCACCCAGGGAGGCAAACTGCTTGACAGAGAACACTATAAATATCCGAATGAATAAATACATACAAACATCTGGAACCCTGACTAAGCACCAAAATTGTTGGTTTGGGGGGGGGGGTAGGGGGAAAAAACACAACACTGAACAGCATTTTTATTTTTATGAAAAAATGTCCTGTTCTTTCCTTATGATAAAGCCCCTCTGATACTAATAAAACTTTTAGAAAACTCAAGTCTGTAAGTTGCATGGAAAGTGGAGCTGCTAATGTTCTGTAGCTGCCTCTCTACAAAGAAGCAAGTTAAACTCTACTAGAACTAAAACTCGACTGCAATTTACTTTTTAAATAACCAGTGGTGGATGAATATTTATGAAATGTTAGCCACTATTTATAACAAAAATAAATCCAGGCAATATATTCATTTGTGCTAGAGTTTCAAATGAAGTTTGTGCAAATACAGATTTTTAACTCATTATGCAATAATTTTCTGGGTTAAAGGTATAATAAGATATGTTGGTTTCCTCTTTTTGTGAGGTGCAATAAACGGTGAGAAGACAGAATCTGCCATGGTTATATCCAATGTAGTTAAACTAAAACCAAAGAATTAAAATGGCCACAAACCAGGTGGTTAACATGAACTAGGAGTTCGAAAACGTGTGACATGTTAAAATACCTTTATGTTTCAAACAAATAGCTCCCAACCCACCCCATTATGAGGTTCCCTGACTAAACGGAGCTTCGGCTAGCATAGAGAGGTCATGTTATCAGGAATCTTACCACACAGAAAGACTCCCTACTGCTCTGGGGATAAAGTGAAAAATCCACCTGCCCTGAGTGATCTAAGGTGACCTGGTCCTGCTGTCCCCTCCTACCACTCTGGCCCACATGCACCCCACACCACATGAGCGGCCTCCTTTCCTTATTTCCAGGCCCACGATCACCCCAACTACCCACCCCGAAGTCAGTGCCAAAAGAGGCCCTTCACCCCCAAATCTGCTTCGCTCGCCTTTCCTGGTCCTGTGCTTCCACGGAGCCGATCCCAAGGGCAATCTGTGTTACTTATTAAGGGTCCTTCCACACTAGGCAGCAAAGTCCATGAGAACAGAAGACACACAGGTTGTGATGACTCCCTGGCCTGGCTCAAAACACAGTGCCTGACTCCAGATAAGTATTTCTGAATGGACAGATAGAAGATTAAGTGAATGTGCTCAGAAACCGGCATTTTTGGTATTTGACCTGTTCAGAAAAGAGACATTACAGGAACTTCACTATGAGAATGGAGACCACTGCTGTGCCTGAGCAGCACTGACCACCCAAAGAAGGGATCAAAGAGGTCACCAAAGGCTTATGGCAATAAAAGGTGGGGAAAAACAACAAAGCAGTGGTCGAGTTCAAAACAAGAGGAATGTTCCAGCAGGCTCCTGTGGCAGCTGCAACCCAGAAACTTGGCACTGTTACAGAAGGACCAGGGCAGGCTGTGTGAGGTGGGGGAAATACCCCCTGCCCCAGGGGCCCTTCCTGCCTCAGCACCCCACAGCCCACGCCAATGGGGCTGCAAGCGCTCAGAGACATGCATGTTTCTATGGGACTGTCTGCCTCCACCTCAAGGAAAGCAGGAATCACAGAAATTGTTTAAACTCAACGAGTAAAAAAATTCATCGTGTTCTTCCTTCTAAGTTCCTTCTTTGCAGCCTCAAGATATTTAACCATCCTATGTCACCTTCAATTGCTGTTTCCCACTCACTTCATAGTCGTCCACCTGCCCACATCAGCAGGTTTTCTACAAGAAAAGTTTCAGTGCTGAGTGTGTGGGTGGTTTATCACATCTGCACCAATACATGCTTCCACGACTGCTGGGACATCCCTCGGCATGGAGCTGGCAACCACGCAGATGGAAAACTTCTCGCGGATTCCATGCTGCCCTGCAGATCTGCAGGTATCATTCACCTCTGTTCTATGACCCACCACCAAAGATGGGTCCCGTGTGTGGCCTTGACCGACTCCACGCCCCCTCTCTCCCTATCGCACTCAGAACAGGTCCACTTCCTCAGCCTTGCCTTTGGTACTGCTGCTTCCAAAAGTCTCTCCTCACTGGTGACGTCAACCACTGAAAATCCAACGCATCACCCCTAGCCCAGGGCACTCCTGCCATCCAGATACTCCACACGCCTTCGGGGCTTGAGCCTTCCTCAACTGTGGGGAGGAGATCTCTCCATTCTCTGTACAACCTGGGAGAGGTGACAGTCCATGGACCTTGCGCAGCCTCTACACAAGTGGCAACAAAGATAGTCAAAACAGCAAGCTATAGATAGCCCAAAAAACTGTCAAGTGCATTAAAACCTGATATGGAATTAAAAGTTTTCTCCCTGCAAAAACAAAGAAAACAAACAGCAAACTATCTTATTAACTCGGGCTACCAAAGACTGCACCAGGATGGTAGCCGTAAGAACCCAACATGTACTTTTTTATGGCGTGTTAAAAAGACATCTCCAGAATAATTGCCTTTTCTGCATTCTCTCAAACAAGAAAATCTGAGAACTAAGGAGACAGTAAAATTTTCTATGTAAGGAGCAAAGGGCTTAGAATCTATAAGGAAATCATTTAGTTGAACTTTAAAAAAATCAGAAATTCTCTACTTGCAGGATCTGCAAAAGTATCTGTCCTGCTAAAACCCAGCTGACACATTTGCAGGAATATTCTTGGCCTCATATTTACGGATTTCCATGACTAATTTTTTTGTACTAGTTCTTCCCCTTTTTCCTCCAAATCTATATTCTGCCCGACATTCTCCATCACTCACAGGTTATGTCTGCTATTGTAACCTACAGGAACAAATATTCATCTCCCACGAGCTATCCTGCACAAGCTTTTCATGCATGTTACAGGAAAATCAGGCTTCTGCAGGACATCAAAGTCCTTTCAGACCATGACCTTAACTGTGTTCTCTACCAGCATTCAAAACTTGGTTGCATTAAATAATACCGGTGTAGGCTCATAATGAAACAAAATCACTACAGGATCCCAGTCTCTCAGGCAGTCATGGATTCCATGTCCTCAGATGAAAAGCCGTGTTGCTTATCACTGGAAGGTTTCCTTAGAGCTGAATAGATCCACTAGCCACAAATCTGAAATTGCTAATATTTTCATCAGGAAGGAATAAAAGAGCTTTAATTCACCAAGACATTATGACTTAAAAGCAAAGGCACCAAGCCAGCTCAGGCTGCAAGGGTCAAGATACCAGTGCCATGAGATGTAATCAAAAAACATTCACAGAGAAAACAGTCCAACGCAGCATTTTCTTTTCTCAGATCAAAACACATTATTCTTTAGACATTTTAGGTCAACTCACTTTTCACTGACTCTCACTTTGTTTCCCTAACTTTTTGTCTAGATGCATTATTTATCGTCCTGGCCTGTGTCCTCAAACTCAGCAAAGAAAATAGAAAGGTTCAAAAAGCCGAAGAACATAAGAATCTTCTGAGGTGCACTATCAAGACAGAGCACACACAATGTACCATAAACAAAGCGCCACATGCCACCTCTCTGAGTTGCAGATTACACAGGGTAGGGGGTGGTATCAATGACATGTTTACTAACCTTAATATGCTTAAGCCAATATTGGAAACAAACCTTAGGAATGAGGCTGCGGGGAATGTGAAAATACCACCGAGTCACACTACCTCAGGCCAACAGAAGGGAAGCTGGTCCAGTCATCCAAGCAAATGGCAGGCTTGTTTGGTGAATCTACTCGTATTTCTATATATCTAAGTTTTAAAAAAGACCATCAAAACATAAAGGAAACTGAAAACAGGGTTTCTCAAAAGCAAAGGAGGGGCTGGCTGGTTAGCTCAGTTGGTTAGAGCATGGATCGACCAGCTGGCTACCAAAAAAAAGAAGAAACAAAAAAGCAGCAGAGGAAATAGTGATACATCTAAGTTATACACCTAAGTTTTACAACAAAGAATAAAAAGATGGCCCAAATTAGGATTAGACCCTACCCTTATATTACCTGTAAAAAAAAGTGTATGACTAAACTCAAAGTGTCTCATGATAAAATAGCAGGCCTTGTAAAGACTAAATAATAAGATTTCCTAGACACTATTTTCCAGCAAACTTCCCAATACTGTTTTCTTACTGACAAATCATAGTTGTATACATTCGTGGGGCACAATGTGATGTTTTAATATATGTATACAATACGGCATGATTAAATCAATCTAATTAGCACAGCCATCACCTGGCTTACCCTATTATTTTTTATGGTGAGACATTTGAAATATATTCTCTAAATTATTCTGAAATATATAATACATTATCAATGACTATAGTCACCCTCTTCTCTAGAGGACAAACAAGTAAGAAAGCAAAACTCTAATGTTACTGCAAAAAAATTAAGACACAGGCAGTAAAACAGACAGAGGGAAAATACCTGTCTTTCCCATCACCATAATGATAGAGGTGAAGGTGGGGGTTTGCACCCAACTAGCTGAAAAGTGACCCATGTACCAAAGTTTTTAAGTAGGATGTCATCTGGCTTGGCACATCTATGACTCCAGGATGCTGCCATCATGAGCTCCAGGCCCATGCTAAGTTTAGTACTGAACTACCAACAACAGGTACCAACATTAGGAACAAGGTTTATCTTCACTAGACCAACAGGAGAACCCCCCTAATCTATATTTTGCACATTTCTTTAGGCCTACAGAGCAGCCAGATGGGATTCCTACCACGTGGGAAGTCATGTGGTTGTGTTCTTCCTACAGGAAACTTCTGTCATCTGCATTCTGTCCACTCCTATTACCAGCATCTCTCACCCTCTTCTAATCTCATTCAAAGTCTAACAACAATGAATCCTATGAAACAGTTAACTGCATTTCCAAAATAGCCTCCATAAAGAGTTCCAAGTGAATGTGTAATTAAATTTAAAACTGATCTTTATGAGAATGATCAAAGACATCTTGGAATAGTTAACAGTACTTCTAATTTAATAAAATTTGAGAACTGACACTCTCTGTCTCCTTTCCCCTCTTTTGTATTAAAAAAAAAATAAAAAAGGTTCATACCAAATACTACATTATTTCTACTCCCAGGAAGGACTCAAATGCCAAAGAGCTCACTATAATATCACCATACCACATTATCTCCTATAACACTAAATACTGTAAATTTCAGAGCTAACATTTTCCTAACCTATAACTAGTTTTAAAAAGTCATGACAATGTACTGGCAAAAGTCTCTAGAAAATGTAGGACCATGAGACGAGGCTACAGTGATCATTTAATTTTCAGAAACAGTAACCTTTCTTACAGAGTTAAACTTTCTTTCTCCCATTGTGGGGCTAATTCATTTTCAAATGCAAAAAACCTTCTGAAAATTGAAAAAAGCACAAAAGTTCACGTAAAAGCTGAATAAACAGAATATTCCTTACTCACTTTCACATTTGGAACTGAAATTAGAATTCATATATCAATATGCACACAAAGACACATTCAGATACACATATCCATCTAAAAAATGTTGAAAATATTTGATGAATATGATGCCCCCATTCATTGCACAGGAAATACTATACTAAACATAACTTAAACTTTACCTGAAGAGGTGAAGTGTTATTATAGTGTAAAATACTGTAATACATAGGAATGGGTGACATACCCTTAGAAAATGTCCATGTAGAATTCAGAATACATTATCTGGTTAACTTGTGCAAAATTCCCAGCACACTGGCATATGGAGATGCTTAATAAATGTTGAGTTATAATCTGCATTCTGATTAATGATTTGTGGCAATCTGGTTCTTTAATTTTAATTACAGGCATCATATATCTATGGTTGCCACATAAAAACCGACAGGAACAATAACAAGAGGATTGGGCAAGAAGGGAGAGAAGATCATGGACCTGCTGCATGGACGCTCAGAGGCACAGAGACCGCAGCCGACTGCTTGTTGTTTTTTGTTGCTACTGCAGATGAAATGAGATGGAAGTGACAAAATTTGATACGTTTCAATTGTCAAATAAATGTATAATGATGCTATAAAATGACAAGACATAGGGAAATATTCCGAATTTGTAATACTTCTGGCTGATTCTCAATTTGATAGGGAACTAGATTCTAATTGCCAATAGATGAAACCTCAGTCATACAACAGATCCCTAAAACATTAGAGGGTGGAGGGAAATTGCTATCATAAAAGTCCTCTGACGTCTTCACAAATAACCTGTTTTTAGTTTTCTTAAGCTTTTATCAAGTTATTTCTAAGCCACTTGCACAGAATGATGGAGTCACTGAATTTCAGAAATGAGGGCCTCTCTGACATTGACGATGAATCCTAAGACTCAGGACTAGTTACATGCTCCCTGACTTAAGACACACCTGCCAGGCGGGTGGTAAACTAGTAAGTGCTCTGTCTTCATTTAGGTCTCTCCACCCAAAACCCTATTTGTTGATATATCTCAGTGCTATTATATCCTGTCAGTAATTTACGGCATTTAAGTTGTCAGTTTAGTCGAGGGCTCAGGATCCTGGTACCAGCCAGCCACCAAAACAATAAAAGTGGCACTCAACAAAAAAATAGGTAAATTATTAGTTTATTAATATTCATGAGACAGTGTATGTAGAAGAGTTGTATTTATTCTGTTTGGTTTATTATTCCTTTAAATGTCTTAAAAATATAATCAATACTTTATAAGAACTAACAAGGAAACATTTTCTTCCCAAGCTGCTTTTAACTGTATTTTGTGCAAGAGGAAACTCTGAAGTATCAGAATGTCCATCTGATGGAAATGCAGAAGGATTGCCCAGAATTAACTGGAGTGAACAAACCACAGAATGTCTCTAAAAATATCCCATGAATAAAATTTGAAGCCTCAACAATCTAAAACTGCCTTAGGTCAACCTTACCTTTCACTTGTGAAATTTGTCATTTTTCATGCTTTTTGAAAAAGGTGAATACACAGAAGTTCTACATTTCAATCAGTTACAGTATTATTTAAAAATAATAAGTTTCTCTAACTCCTCTGAAGTATATCCACTTCCCTGGAATAATTCCAATGTCCCATTTAAATAGAACTTATTTTATAAAATTTCGAAATGTCTTTGCTTAATTATACAATATACTTCTGTACTAAACTTCAGCCATATCATTTTCAAACAAAAAGTAAACCAGATGTTTAGTACTTATATGCAAAATCGAGCTCTCATTGCAAAACCAAATTAAATTTAAAATGAACTCTGGAATGAAGCTAAGCTCCACTGAAAACAAAAACAAAAACAAAACAAAAGCAAGCAAACAAAAACACATACTATTGATTTTCTGTGGCTTGTTAGTCTTGGTCATTTATCTATTTTTCCTTGCATCTTGGAAAGCACACACACACTCCTCCTCAACCCCCATTATTTTATCAAAACTAGCATATTCATTTGGCATTTGAAAATTTTTTTAAAAAAACACTAAAATTATATTATGTCACTGAAACAGTCGAAACAAATCAATGTGAGCAATGTGCTAGGAACCAAATTAAATGCTTTACATAAATTAACTCTTAATTTTCACACACAAAAAAGTTGGTACTATTATTACCATCCCAATTATACAGATAAATTGAGACAGAAAGAGGTTAAGTAATTAAGGTCATGCAGTCTGTCAGTGGTAGAACTGGGATTCGGGCAGGCTGATTTCAAAGTGATGCTTTCTACCACCCCATATCTCGCATCCAAAATCATATAGTGTTCAAAACCACTACTAGGGGGCCGGCCCGGTGGCGCACTGCTACAAGTGTGCCGCTTGGGAGTGCGGCGGCGCTCCCGCCGAGGGTTTGGATCCCACATACAGACTAGTTCCTGCTCCCTGGCTGAGCGAGGTGCGGGCGCAGCACCGAGGTTTGCGATCCCGTTGCCGGTCCCGGTCCGGGCGTGACACTGAGGGTTGCGATCCATTGCCGGACACGAAAAAAAGAGACAAAAAGGAAAAAAAAAAACAAAAAAACACTACTAGGAAATGAAGGAAAATCTTTCCATTTGCTGATGGGTAAAGTCAAAGGTTACCTTATTTGCTAGTTAATTTTCAAACTTTAAATTTCACATCTCTTTAGTATAATCCAATAATATAAATCTTAATATAGTATGACAATCTAACTAAAAATTCCCTCTCTTTTATTCACTCACACACACACACACATATCATCATCAATATTTAAGATGTGAAACATCAATGTTTCAATCAAGAGAATCTTAAATGACAACCAAAGTTGTCTCTAATCTAACATCAAATCAAAAGTGAATGTGAGAATTAATGGGAGAGAAAAGATGAGCTATATTAGAAAAAAATACCCAATGTTTATCTAAAAACTATGAGGTACTCATTTTACCATATAAAAAATTTCAAACCCTAATCTCATCTAGAACATACAGCTGCTTTGCCAGAGCAGGAACTACAGGAAGAAGACATACCTGAAGGCCACGTCAATTAAGCTTTAAACGCCTATAGCTTTCACGAGAGTGTGTGAAAGGAGATGAGAGTGGTTAGAACATGTGGCTTCAAGAGGAATTAAAGCTTCCTCCATTCAGTTTTTTAAATTTGCTAAATCTATTCACCAGGTCTAAAGACTTGACAATTCCTTAATAAGCAGCAGCTTATCTGATTGTACAATAAACTGCCGATGTCTGGATTACACAAGTGTTCCTCTTTATTACTCTAGCTATTTATGTCAACAACTATTCATTAATCTTGAAGACAGGGAAGGACAATTTTCTAGTAACACTGATTACTCAGCAGCCTGAAATATGTGTTGATTTGCCTTTCGTTTACAGGACCATGTCAAGACTAACTTTCAAAAGTTGGCACCAGTACGAAATACTTCTGTCTACGATATAGCTCATTGGTAGAACTCATTAAACCATATTTGACTCCCTTTTCATTTTTATGCTAAGTAAGAGAATAGAGAGATTTATATTAGCATGAGATATAATTTTAAGATGTCACTACCATTTTATTCTCCAAAGAGGAAAGAATAAATTTATAGTTCCCCCAAGGAAATAAATTTTATAAGCCCAGGCCATTGTGACAACAACAGGAGAAAAAAGAGGGAAAAAAATTTAAATAATGACTACTTACAAGAAAGCAACCATTTCCTTCTTACTGTACTTTTAAATATTTAACAGTAATGAAAAAAATTAACCATGATTCTGATTATGCCTCAAAGCACCGCTGCTAATCTAGGTATACGGAGCTATATATGAGGGTACTTCAAAATGTTCATGGAAAGATTTGTATTATCTTTTAATTCTAGTTTTCCACAAAATTTGTGAAGTACCCTCCTACATGAGAAAACATGTTTAGGGACAAATCAACTTACACTGCAGCGTCTATTCAAATGTCTTTGTGCAAACACAAAGAACTGATGCACTGTTTTTCTTACCACACTCTCAAAATCTCTATGCTCTGATTATACGCTTCAATCAGAGTGAGCAATGAAACCACTGACTCAAAAGAACAGTTCTAGAAACTTCCACTTAACATTCACAGAAAATTCATTAACTAATTACTGACAAACATCCTGAAATCAGGGATTTAGGGTGAAAATCAAACAGAGCAGATACACTGGTTTCTACTGATGTATTAACAAGTTGTTCCATAGTCCTACTTTCTATCAACAGCAGACCTGGAGGCAGAATTTTCCCATCATGATGAGCATGATTGTATTTGAAATAATGTCTGCCTAAAGATTATTCTAAACACCAGAACAAGTCTAAAATAGACTTTCCAGGTGTTCAAGTGGTTCAAACATCTGCCCATGTGATACAATCTATTAAAATGCAAATGCAAAAAAGAAATGAAAGGAAAATATTTCCAGAACAGAAAACGTGATTTTATGATAGCTTCCACATGACCACAATATTTTAATAAACTTCCACTCAAAATGTACTTTGAAGATTGTCAAGTCTTTTTTTCTAGATATTAAAGAGCTTCTACTTAAATGAGGGGGAAATTTCTCAGAGATTAATCCTGGTTACCAACCATGAGAACTCTCAGTGGATCACAGTTGATTTCACGATAGCATTACTTATAGGGAAAGTATCATTGCTTATGTTCTATCTCCTGTCAAGACTTCTAAAAAGTCCAAAGTGTATGAAGGTACTTATAAAGGGCAGCATTGGAAGTTCCTCCTCTTTCCCTGACACCCTTTCCTGAGCTGAGCTGTAGTACCCAGACCCTCCCCAATGGGTCAGGAAAGCATCTTGGTACAGTCAAGCACCTGGTTAGAAACTGTGTTGAGTCTGTTGTAAGCTTAGAGATTATGATCTTAAATAAAGAATCACTTACTTTGGTTTCCTAAACACCTCTCATACTCCCACTGGTGTGATTTCGTTTTCAAAACAATTCACCTTGAAGTGCCAGGAGAACAGTTTTGGGGAATTTTATGAAATCAAAGCCAATTACTTATGCAACTGTGATTATGAAGAAGAGATATACCACGGGGCTATGTTCTTAAGTGTGTGTGCTGTATGTGTATCTAGATCTCCATTCTGCAGCTGTATTAATTTTTAATACGTATCCTTTCTATATGGAATCATAGAATACTGACACAGGATGGTTTTTGAGAAATAATCCAATGTCTACAATTATTTAAGTTCGGAAATGCCTTGAAAACAAGGATTTTTTTATCCCAATACTTGGGACCACGGCTGACAACCAGTAGATAATCAATCAACAGTTGATGACTGAAAAAGCCTCTCTTCTTACCTGTTAGAAACCTGAGGCCAAGAGAAGCCAAATGACTGGCTTAGCTATGGTAAAGCTGCGTTCCGAGCAGAACTGGGACATCTCAACCTCACATCTCAACTCCCTGTGCAATAATAGTTTAAAAATGACTACTGATGTTTTGAAATGGATTGATTATGAGCATGTAGTTTATAAGGCAAACCTGTAAGGTACCAAATATTTAAGCAACAAAAGTGCCAAAAGTCATCTTCAATGCACCGCTAAACTCCAAGGAAATTTATTACATGCTTGACAGTTTCATTTTCTTGACTGGTAAACAACAGGAGAACTTGGAACCACGGATAGTCTAGTTTCATGAATCACAGCTTCCAAAGAACCCATGTATGGATTTCTCTTGAGACCATCATATACCACGAACAAAGTCCACCACAGATAATCTACTAAAAAATTATACTTTTGAAAAAAATTATAGTGAAAAGTTCAACTTAATATAAACACCAACCGTAAGACAAAAGGGCTCTACACTTTATTTCAACACTGCAAGGTTCCATTGTTTCTTTAAGGGAGTTGCTTGGAGAGATGCAAATGCACCCCTGAAACCCAGCCTTGTTCTGTCCAGCCAACAAATATTTACTCATCAGCTACAATGTGTCTAATCCTGGGTTCAGGGGAACAATAAGCAAGCTCCAAGAGGGCAGGCAGCACAAAGCTGACAGGAGACACTGGCAGCAGAAACACATAATGACCTAAATTATAAAACCATATATGTAACCATAATTTTGATAAGTACTATCAAAAATTTGATGAAAGCCCCCCAAGATTTTAGACTTTATGTGAAATAAAATGCCACAGACTCAGTGTTGTAAATACTCAGATTTTTTTTTTCAGTTTCTTCATTACAAAATAAATAATAATGTTTATAATAAAGGGGATGGGGATGAAATAACGGAATATGAAAACTCCAGTTATAAAGGGAAATCAGAGTTCTCCCCATGGTGTCACAGGAGATCTTCAAAATCAAATCTTTGAGGGGAAACACTTCATCTTATAGCAAAATAAAAATGAATTTCAATCCAGCAAATCCCCAGTGACTTCCAATTAGTATCAGAAAACTAGGTTATGCACATATTAGGCACTCAGTAATGTACTTATCAATATTTATTCATGTTGAAATTGGCCCAGAAATACTATTCCATTTTCTCTTGGAATGGTTGTACAGAAGCAAAGAACTGTGTCATAAAGGTAATACGACACATTTCTGACAGTCACAAAGAGCTACAATGTCGAACTAACAGTAGGGGAGGAGAATTCTTTAATGACAACATCTGAATTCTTATCAATCACATATCCCATAGATAACCCCAAATTATTGGGCATACTAACACAATACATTGGAATACACTAGCCAAGTTCTAAGTACCAAAGACTACCTAGTTCTAGGTTAGCTGCAGGCCAAGACAACACAGATAACAAACCAATAAAAATCTAGGAACTAGGGGCATTAACACCATAGCCATCAAAATGAAGGTTCTTCAAAAAGTTTGTAGAAAGATTTGTATTATCTTTTAATTCTATTTTTCCATGAGCCTTTTGAAGTACCCTTGTATTAGACTGAAGCGGAGAACTTACATATACTAAGTGTAAATACTTATTATGAAATACACGTACATACACACACATATACATATATGTGTATATATATTTACATCTACAGTTATGCACCACATAATGACATTTCAGCCAACGCTGGACCATATATATGATGGTGATCCCATAAGATTATAGTTGGTTATACCATCTAAGTTTGTGCGAGTACACTCTATGATGTTCGAGTGACAAAATTGCCTAAGGACACATTTCTCAGAACACAGCCCTGTTATTAAGCCACTTACTATATTATATACACTAATGGAAAATAATAAAACAAAAGTAAAATGTCATCCTTATAATTTCCTGAAATATTACATGATTACCACTTTGAACAAGGCACAAGCTTCCCAAATCTTATCTTTTTAACATTTTATTGGACAACCACACAGTGTTTTCTCTGTTATTAAGTTGTCACTATCTCCATGTATAATTTATTATGGAGAAAAAACACAAATTAAGAATACTCAGAACATTCTAATAGATTTTAAAAGTATACCAAAATAGTGCAATATTTACTGGTTGTAGACAAATGCTATCATAATCTCATTTATAAAGATTACTGACAAAATAACAATAGCAATCAAATATACGTAACTATGTAACTATTTAAACTCATAACAAAGGCTTTTATGATACTATTACCAGTAAATGAGCAACTCCCATAAAATATGACTTAATATCACCCCTGATAAGAGTTTAAGTACATATAACCATTGTTGTGTGAAAAAACATTATTTTTAATATGTGACAACTCGACAGGATTTAATTACCACACCTACTTCAAACTATTAGCTGTTTCATTCAAACCTGAAAAAACAATATTTATGTGGCTATTGAGAATCATTATGATTGATGCAATCTTTTGTGTTATTCCCTTTATAGTCACTTGCATTTGTTATTATTAACAAGGAAAAATGAAAGGGGAAATGTGTGTTTTTGTTTTGCAACAAAGCTTTTCTGATGATGACTAACTTCTTCCTTTGAACACAAAAAGCCTCTTAAACTAACTAATGTACATATAAATATGTTCTTTACAATGTGCACTAAGCAAGGAAAGGGAGGGGGGAAAGCCTTCAGGACTTGAGCCAGAATTAAAAGCAACCTCTGCAAGATGACTGCACGAAAGCTGTCAGGGTGGTTGTTATTCTTATTCTCAATTTCTTACAGCTCATCTGCTCTCAAGGAAGAAAAATCATAGTGTCTTTTAACCATATCCACAACAGATCTCACTTGAAAGGAAACACAGCGAGTGATTTGGCATGAATGGGCATATTACCAATTTTCCAGCATCACTACTGAATATTTATGTCAGTGACGAATGATGACACCGGTGAAATATTTTAACACGAAGCCTTGCCTTGTAAATCGTCTGAACGAGGCAGTGTCAAAACAACACCGACTATAAATCAGAGGTTTTAAGACCAGTATTTCTTGTTTAAACATGCTACCTGCTCAGCAGAATCACTTGTGTGAACAGGCAAAGATTAATGTGTGCTAAGCAGAGCCATCTTACCACCTCCTAACTTATAGAGCTATAATTTAACAGGCCTATTATCGTCAAAGTAATTTTGACAGTGCTGAAATATTATACTTGTTAAAAATATGCATTTAGCACTAACTCCAGTGGTCACTTGAACTGAATAAACAGACAGATAGGTGCCCCTACAATTATGTTTCTTCTCTAGTGATGACTTTTTTTCTGGCAAGGCGGTGGTATGTTGCCAACTGATTTTATAAATAGTATAGCAAGACAGTCTTTCTGACAGTAAAGTAACTCCCCGTGTTGCTTCCAGTTCACTTTTCACTTCTCTGCAAATTATTTAGCAACTGGCCATGGATTCCAAGGAGTCCCTCTCCAGGTTCGAGAAACAGAACAATAGTGCAAACCACTACCACCCTCCCCCTGCTCCCCCACCCTGACCCGATCCCTATAAGATACACATCCTAATTTAGGATATTTTACATTTGTGAAATCATCTACAAGCCAAACTTCCTACTGAGTCAAGCTGGAAATCTTAATCTTTAGGGCAACTCTTAGATTTTTGATTAGGGAGGACACGAGAGTACGTTTGTCCGAAAATCTAGTGCTACCATTCATGTTCCACACCTCAAGGACCAGGAACACCCAGAAGAATAAAAGCAACCACAGAAGTAGTCACAAGCTTCTTTTTTTCTTTTTCTAGTGTTCAAGCTCTCATTTAACTTAATCCAAGAAAAAAATGATATAAATTCGTACTTCCTTTTTTACCATTGTAGAATGTGTAAATGAGCACACACACACACACACACACACACACACCCCACTGCACAAAAACCAGCTGTGTGCTACAAACATACTGGCCATAACCCAATATTAACTTTGTACTTCCCTGTGACAAGAAACAAACACATCTACTGACACTGGTGGCCACTTTCTTAAAGCCAAATTAACAAAATGAAAGCAAACAAACAAATATTTATCTGGAATCCGTTAGAGTCAATGCATGCAGCCACGGATTAATGTCACTATCATGGGGCATGAGAAAACAGGACAACTAACCACTCATCTTGTCTCCCAAACAAAGGGAGAGACTTGCTAAGAATAAAATGTCTCTGCTTACTCTAATGGCATGGAAGAAAATTAAAGAAAATGTGTGGTCATCTTTCTTCTCCCTAAACTTGTGTTTAGGAAGAAAAGAGAAACAGATCATACAAATGACCATAATCTATTCTCTAGGAATTAAAATACATACAGTCAAGATGTCAGCGTCTGCCTATTCCAGTTACTAGTTGAGAAGGTGTTAATTAGGAAACCTTAATAACCTTGTTGGAAATGCTAAGTATTCCAGGACAACACTGTGAATATTTCTTTAACAAAGAGTTTAATGTTTCAAACATAATAAACCACGAAAATGCTTTTAAAATTCCATATCATCACATACCAAAATACAGAGTCCCAAGCTATAAAAATGGAATTTCCAAAAAGGTTTAAAATAAAAGCAGGTTCTGCAATGAGTTGCTCTTATATTAGAGCCCTGAAATACCGCAGAGCATGCTGCCCTCTTGTGCTGGATGTCAAAAGTAAAACGGATTCTGCCCATGCAAGGAAAACATGATTTGCACTGAAAATAGAAATCGTCTCTTAACTTCTGGATGATTTAGTGTTAACCTGGGATTTGTGTTACCCTTTTATTAAGATCTGATAGAACTGCAATGGGGCTAAGACAGAGGGCAAATTTTGACTTGGAAGAGGTAGATGTGGCGAGTGGCATCAGAACGCGTCTGCAAATGTTCTACGAAACTCAAGTCACAATCCAAAACTGTAGGAAGTGTGGGGCAGCCAAAAACATGACGATCTTTAACAGACACACGCAATACCATTACCAAAATACACAGAAGGAAAGAAAAAATAGAGATGGGTGAGAGGAATGAGGGTAAAAAGAAGAGGGAAAAAGAAAACTGGTTCTTGTCTTTCTAAGGCCACACACTAGTTTGGTTCGAATTTTACCCAGACAGCTTAAGATGTATCAACAAAAGGTCAAAAGACAACAAGGCTTCGGACTAAGGCGAACTTCACGCGTGGGTTCAAAACAGAAAGTAACATAAAGTCTTGCACGTTGGAGAGGCATGACCTTCTCTCTTAGAAACAGCTACCTGGAATGGTTTAAGTGCAGCCAAAGAAACTTCACTTTTGAGCAGAAACATACACCTTCCAGGTTTACCTTACTCTTCTTAACTCCAAATGAGTGAAACCGAACTACAGCAGGCAGCCAGTGTTTCAGGACCTTCCATGGAATGTTTGGGGCCCTGGGTATAAACACAAAGGGTCTCCTCTCCCAGGGATTAACATGGATGAGGAAGGATCTGGGAGGAGACACAATGAAAAAGACAGTACACCTGAGGCAGATGCACTCGTGAATGAATGAAGACGACATTTCTACATTCCAGATCAGGGTCACTGAAAATATCCTAGCACAAGTGGCAACTGGAGATGGGGGTGGAAGGAAATTCTACCCAGACCTCCTCAAGTCCAAGCTGGGCTGTAGCTGCCCCAGGCAGAGCTCTGCAGGGGGCAGATCCTGTAGGGCTCTATGTGAGGTTTCTATAAGTCTAGGTTACTGGATACTACACACTGGCAAAAATCCTTCCTGTTCCCTAGGTTTTCTAAAATCTGGGAGGCTGTCCTCATGCTGAGCTCAGAGAAAACTTACTGACCCCTGGGACTCCCCTGAGAGCTTGCTCCGAATAACTAAGTACTGAGAAGAAAAAAGACCACTTCCTGGTCTCTATGCTGCTCAGAGAACACAATCTGTAATTCAGGGAGGTGCGACATTATGGAGGGCACTTATATACATTTAACATATATATCTAGCAGTAGTGAAAGATCAAGCATGTCTACCTTGCTACTCTAGAGGGGAATTTTTTTAATGTATTATATAGCCACTGAAGTACATACAATCAATGGTGTAAACAATGAGGCATAATCCATAGATTTGGTGTGTCCTTCACTATTGTAAAATGTACAAAAAATTTATCCAAATGAAAATTAGAAATCTACTATTAAAAATTTTTTAATTTAATTTTTTAATAAAGACATTTTTAATCTACCGCCAAAAAAAGCAAATAATTCATGACCTCTAAACATTTTGGGCAAACTAGGCCTATCTTTGAAGTACTTATTTAGGCTTCTACATGTTGAAGGGATAAAGTCCTGCTAATAGATATAGGAGGAGGAGGTAAGATAAACACTAGTCTGCTGCTGTAAGATTAGCGACCTCCAAGATTCAGACTGGGTCCCAAATCCCTGAATAATAAATAAATCAGCATGAGAAGCCTACAGGTCTTGAACATGAAGAGCCTGGTTAAATGTAGTCACGGGCATTCAGAGGCCTGTGATAACAGAAATGCAGTCCCACTTAATGCTCCAAACTTTATGACTGTAGTTTTCAAATTAACTGGCAAAGTGGAGCAACTTTATAGCTGCAATAGTACAGAAGTCCTCCAATCACTTTCTAACTACAGCTATAATCAGACTGTATATTTGTAGGCCTCTGCAGTTTACAATTCCTTGTACTTCGCATAGTGCATGGACTAAACAATATTTGTTAAGTAAATCCACACAAGATGCTTTTCAGAATAGTCTTATTTAATCCTCATAATAATCACGTAAAAGAGGAAAGGCCGGAGTTATTTCCATCCCACAGGTAAGGAACGTGAAGTTCAGAGATACCATAGCATCAGTTGCTAACATTTGTTAGGTACCAACGCTGCAGCTGAGCACTGTGTTAAGCACTGGGAATGTATGTATCAACCTGCTTAATTCTCACAATATTTCAGTACAGTAGGTATGAACAGTATCCCCATTTTACAGATAAGAAAATCGAGGCACACAGAAATTAAGTAACTACCACATGGGTATTAATATAACAGCTATCACTATTAGTAACTAGCACCAGGACTGAACCCAAGTAGTTGGTTCCAGAGTCCATGCTTTTAACCACAACATTCTGCTTTGTGATTTGCCTGTCCAGTAGTATCTATGTGCTCTGGGCTTGGTCACATAGCTACTAAATGACCAGGTGTCCCTCAAGGCCACCTCCCTGCCGCTACAGGTTCTGTCAATTACCTGAACAAAAAAAAGCCACTCTGGGCCTCACCACAAGTCCACCCAGCTGACCAGGGACGGGCTAAATGGTGGTGACTAACTGTCCATAGGAACCCAGGTACAGGAGGCTACCTTCAGAAGCACGGTGGGCCAAAGGGCCAGAGGGCAGAAGCATCACCTGCTTGGAAAGTACAAGGTCTACTCATATCAAGAAACTACCTACTGAAGGTCTGCATGGCATGTACCACCACGCCTCTACTATGCAACTACAAGTCCACTTTAAAACTATAGAGTTAAAAACTTTTATTGGGCCGAGCCCGTGGCGCACTCGGGAGAGTGCGGCGCTGGGAGCGCAGCAGCGCTCCTGCCGCGGGTTCGGATCCTATATAGGGATGACCAGTGCGCTCACAGCGCTCACTGGCTGAGAGCAGTGCGGCCAGTCTCAAAAAGGACAAAAAAAAAAAAAACTTTTATTGAAGGGGATGCTTACATTTTACCAGCCATGGGTTTTAATGAACTCTTCATTAACATTTCAAGTAAACCTCATAGTCAGCACATTCAAGAGCTTTGTAGTTCCAAAAATGGACAAGCCTCCCAATGAAAGAAAGGAATGCCGGCCTGTCTTATGTCAGAGAGCTTTCCTGATAAGAAGACCCTTCCCAAAGTTGCATAGCCTAATACTATATAAATACAGCCAATGTTTCAGCAACTATTCAACTACATTTAAACATGTCTGCATGGAATGTAGGGATTCATATGTCATACAACAAATGGATTTCTAAATCATTCCACAAAGTGAAATTCATTTATTTTGGCCGGCCCAGTGGCGCACTGCTACAGTGTGCCGCTTGGGAGCGCGGCGGCGCTCCCGCCGAGGGTTCGGATCCCACATACAGACCAGCCGCTCACTGGCTGAGCGAGGTGTGGGCGCAACACCGAGGGTTGCGATCCCATTGCCGGTCCCAGTCTGGTACGGGCGCGACACTGAGGGTTGCGATCTGTTGCCGGTCACGAAAAAAAAAAGCAAAAAAGGAAAAGAAAAAAAATTCATTTATTTTTCCACACGTACACACATAAACTGGAATAAAAGATCGTATGACTCCTACATGCAGATTTTCTCTGGTAGGAGAAAATTATCAGTGAAACTTTTCGTAGAAAATGAATCACCATGCATAGTGATTTTCTTCTAAGCATCCCCTCCATTTTCAAAAACTAAATGTAATCAGATCCTAAATGTGTTAACAAGACATATTTACTGAGAAACTTGGTGTCTGACTTACCTATTGGATTTCTGTCAAAGAACAATACTGGAGCTTTCAGAATTGACTCAAACATTTTGTTGTGCAAAGTTTGCGAAGAATTAACAAGGACGTAGAATACCAACAGACATCTCACTACGCCGAAAAGGACGGAAGCTACAGTTAAACCTGAAATAAAGAAATACTATTCAGAGAACACAGGACCTCTGCATTTTCTTTAACAATGCTAAAGCAGGTCAGGCAGTTTATAAAGTAACCATAAAGCATCTGGATTCTACAAAAGTAAAATGTATTTATACAAGATACACTGACAAACAAGAATTAAAATAGTTTACTTTTCTCTCACTGAACATAAACTACACAGAAAAAAAAAAATTCAGGTGTAAACTACAATTTCATTCTAAGCTTTCCTAATTCAATTGCAAGTTCTACTAGAAATTCAGAAGAAAGAAAGATGATCATAAAAAGTAGTTGATCTTCCCTTCTCCATATTCCAAATCTTACTATTTACAATATGTCCCATAATCTAAAATTGTGGTACGTTTTGATACCAACATGTGATATTAATAGGGAACAGGAGAAATGATTTACCTTTTCCTTGTAGAAAATGCCCAAGTAGCTTTAAAGAATTTGAAAATACCATATTAAGTTGCACATAGAAAACCTCTTAAATAATTAAATTGCAAGAAAATACAAATTATATTTTAACATAAAATAATCTAAATAAGCAGCTAATCTCCCACTAAGTGATTAAACACAAAGCATTTTTAAATTAACGATTCAAATTATATATTTTACGAAGACATGAATGCGTACCCACTGTGCCTATAGAAATTAAAAGAGCTTTCCTAATATCTCTTGACTCACAATGCTAAATAGAGTAGGGGTGGCTTCTGTAGTAGATATTTGCCCTTCAGACAACACATCACTGTTATTTAACTAACCTCTGAAAGCTGTTCAAAATCCTAAACTCCATCAATAGGCGTTTGCCTTAAACTGCCAACCTACTTGAATATACGCATATAATAGAATTGTTTTTCTTCCTCCTTTAGATCTCACACAGTCCACCAAGTTGTAAGGTAAACAGCTCATGCATTTAGATTTCTTAGCAAGTGATCACAAAAATATGAGGGTACTTCAAAAAGTTTGTGGAAAAATAGAATTAAAAGATAATACAAATCTTTCCATGAACTTTTTGAAGTACTCTCATAAATACCAAATTTCAATGAGCAGGTTCTTACAAAGATAACGCATTCTACCTCTGAGGAAAGCTGGTATGAGCATATCCTGTGGAAATATTTAAAATTTTAGACGAGGATTTCCTTCAAAAGGTATGTAATGCTACGCTTATTCTAAGCAGTCTTGCGAAAAGAAAGAGCATGGCGTTAATATCAGTCTGGCACGCCAAACATTAAATTAATCACTCAGTTGGGGACGCGATAACATTGTGATCTCTAGGTAAGAGACAGAAGGAGTCCTAATTCCCAGACACTGGATTTTTCCCTGCTTAGCTTCCCTCTTAGGTAATTAGTGAAGCCCGAGAGATGAGCAGTTTGGGGAAGGAAGCTTTGCATACCTGTGAGGGAATAATGTTTTTATTTGGGGGACCTCGCTGCCAGAGGATTTCATCCAAGTTCAATAAAAGCCAGAGTTTATTCAGACAGAATTGGAACAATCCGAACCACAGGGTGGGGATCCGTTTCTAATCCCCTTGCCCATCCATATAATGATATAAGATTTAGCTAATGCAACCTATTAGAATAGACAATAGCCACATATTTCCAGTGGCTGATTTTCTGAATGCTCAATCCTGGTTTAACTTTCAAAATCCAATACAGAGCAAATTAAGAGTCTTCATTCAACCTCTTTCTTCTAGTAGATTTAAAAAATAATTATTCTAATTAATTCACAGAGTAAATGCGACACAGACTCCTAATCTGTTAAGACATTACCAAATTACTCCTGGAAGCCCTAGTTACTCACACAGGCTCATTGTAAGCATCTCAGACTCTCATATAATAGACCAAATCATTAAACTTTACCTGAATAAATTCCTAAATACCAGGGAAGATCTAGCTTCTCAGTTCCATTTTCTTTTCCATTTACAGTGACATTCAGTGCACTTTGTTTGTTTGCCCTATGGAACAGGAAAGAAAAAATATATATATTAAGCTATAGATATAATGTAGATAAATACAAAAAAAAAAAAAAAAAAAAAAAAACTCAATTTGGGAGAAATGTTTTATGCTGGAAAATAATTCCCAGCTCACAGTCCTCTATACATCCACCTTACAAAAATTCAATTTGAATGGTGACTTTGAGTTCTCAAAACCATCCAAGAACAGGCTATGAGGCTTAGACATGGGTAGAAACCATTATGGGTCAGACTCCACCAGTAAGAACTTCAGTTTTTCTTCAGGTGAAGTGAGTGAGGATGAAAAGAGAAGGTTCGACAAACTCCATCTCTCCCCTGAACTCTGCGGAAAAGCAAAGCTTCCTGAGGACTTCATAGCACTTCATGTCAGGGAGAAACTAACTCACCAGTATGAAAGCCACCAGTCCTGAAGAACATAGACAACCTAGCAGAGGGGAAAAACAAAGAAACACTGACATGATCACCAACTCAAAACTCTTAGTCACTAAAATGGATAATCAAAAACAAGGCTCCAAAGGACTGAGATGCTCCTTCCAGCTCAGGTCTGCACCAAGCCCAACCTCCCGGAACTACAGCTCAAGGAAATGTGTACTATACTTTAAAATCTTTAAAACATTTAAAAATTTTTAAAGATACCCTTTTTTCTAGAAGCTCTTTGTAAAGTGCTTGCAATACCAGGAAACATCTCCCATTTGGTTCCCCACAGACAGCACATTTCACTGCAAATCTCAAGCGAATTACTACAAAATGCTATAATAACAGCAGAAATAGGAATACGATAAATATCAATCAGCACAAAACAAATGTTATTATTTACCTGTGCTGCAATGTTTAGCAGAAGAAGGAAAATGATCATAAACCAGTGAGCACCGGCTCTGAAGTAATTCCTATAGGCCTTAAAACCAACTTTTCCTTCAGAACGGCTCTCCCCTGATAGTGTTGCCTGTACGTTTTCAGTCTGTGAAGGAAAAAGGCAGTAAGAGACAAAATAGTATGCAGTAAAGTTTTAGAAGTTGACAATATACAGTTTGCAAAGCTGTGAGAGAAGAGGCACATCTACGCTGCTGGTGGGAGTACACAATGGTACATGTCCTATGGAGATGAGTGTGCAAATATCTAGCCAAACCATGTATGCATTTACCCTTGGACCCAGCCATCCCACTCCTTGGAGTCTATCAGAGACAAAGAAATATTAATACACTAGTGTGGCTTTGTTTGGAGTATGACATCATGGTTTCCTGCATATGCCTAACATACCTGAATTCAAGTATCAATGCAGAAGCTTGTTCCAAAATGCTATGCAAAATAATGTGGAATTAATGTGTCACTCTAGATTATTTGTATCAATCAATGACGGAAACATAAAACAGAGTAGAAGGTCAAAATGTTAGCCAAATGTGGTGCTTGAAGTTCAAAGAGTGAGTGTGAGTCATGAGAGACTGGAAAGCACATGATAGCACACGGTCCAAATCGATTTGGCTCCTGAGCTTCAGAAATCGATTCCTTAGAGTTTGGAATGTGAGGGACTAATCTGAAAATTTTAAGAATCATCTAGCCTCCTGGATTTGGAGAGTGAGGGTTTGGATGGCAAGACATATGTCTGCATATTTTTAAGGGAGCTCCAGAGCAGTTTTGCCTGGAGGATTTAGAAAACACTGCAGACTCACATGACCCAAGGATGTCCTTGGCTCTATGCTGGCCACTGGGGATATTCAACGATAAATAAGAAAGATGTGGTTCCCGGTCTTGAAAAGTAAGAAAGCAAGATGGGAACTAACTCTTACATGTCTACTGTGTGCCAGAAATTGTGAGGTGTTTGCACATGCTACTTCTGGCCTGACACAAACCATCTGACAACAGGGCAAATTAATACTGTCAGCCACCTGCAGTGTCGGAACGTTCCAGCCTACAAGTGTCTGGTTTAATGTAGGACAGAGCAGGACCTAGTCTAAGGGGGTCTTCAAAGAAGGGAAGCCTGCAGCCACCAGAGCAAGCGGGATTCACCTACTGCAAATTCAAGAGTTCTAATATCAGTGTGAGCCACATACATCTTTGGGACTCTTAGCAGCATGTCCACTACTGACCTCCATGAATGTCCCCAGCCCACACCCAAAGGATGACCCCAACTAGGTTTTCTCCTCTTCATTCTGTTTTAATTCTACCAATTCCAGCAAACAAGGCTTTAGAACCACAGAATGTACTTTGGGAAAAACAATGATGTCATGAGCAGAGTAGACCAAATATCCATGAGTCTACTAAGTGTTGACAAAAACCAGGGCACATCGTGACATGAGATGAACTCACATCCCGGCCTTCTGGAACGCCGTCTTTCAGTGAGGGTCTAGACGACTGTTCAGACCAAACCGAAGACTCCGAGAAGGTACGATTCCTCAGTGTGGGAGTTCCTGGAACCGCAGATTGTTCAGCTTCCTCATTTTCCTTCTTCAGAAGGGAACCAAAATCTACCCCGGATTTCAGAAATTCAGTGTAAGTGCCTTTCTGTACCATTTCACCCTAAAATAAAAATTAAAAATTCGAGGAGTATATTTGTACTCAATACTACCAATATAATCTAACACTAATCAAGGAAAATTAACAGGCCTTCAATTGTGATTTTTGTAAGAAAAGCATCCTTAGGTCTGGAATTCTGGTGGACAAACCTAGTACAATTCAACTTGACACATAAATAAGCATTCTGTTCTCTGCCAAACCCTGTGTTAGGTGCTGGGGGGTATGAGAGAAATGTGTACTCATGCATGAAAAATGAAGGTCACTGACTCCACTGGGAAGGATGTCCCTGGGAAGAAACTTAAGATCGATACGGAGGTGAACACAAGCATATCTGCACAGGCAGGAGTCGCTCCACAGCCTCAGCTGGCCACGTGCCCCCACCAGGACAAGACACTGGGAACTAACCTTGGACATGGACCCCACGAGCTGCATCTTCAAGATCTTTCCTCTAAAGCTGCCCTGCAAACTCAGGAAGCTCCTCGCTGAAAATTCAACATTCTATGTGACACCTCACTGCACAGTTTCCCCTCCTTACAAAGTTACAGAAAATAATGGGCAAATGTTTTCACTACTTTTTCACCCATGAAATGAGACCTAGCTGATTTACCCAAACAGCAGCATACAAACAATTAGGCAAAATCCTGGGATACAAAACAAATCATAGCAGAGCAATTCTGGCTAAGGCAGTTCAGGTGTGGGGGGAAGGTGGCCCGGGACCCTACCTGGTACCCCAACCTCCTACCCGCAGGGTGCGCCACTGGGAAAAAAAAATCAAATAACACTTTTAGGTTGTTTGAAACACTTTGGTAACTGGGGAGTTAGAAAGTTATTCATGATACATTTGTCTTATTCTACTTAGAAGGTAAAATTCACATACCTCATTCAACGAAATTATCACTTTTCACTAAAACGCACAAGGAAACTACTACTGGTATTGATATAGCAATTTTCCTCAGAAGCCAAGAATTGACAGTTCAGAGGGGTCGGAAGGGGCAGCCACCCCCTGTCTGCAGCTTGAGAGGGACCAGACCAACATTCATCCAGGGTGCCCACCAGTGGACAAATGGTTGTTTTAAAAGTACTAAAATTGGGGATATCCTCAAAATAAGCAATAAAGAGAACCTCAAAACCTCTGGGAACTGGTTAAAAAGGTTATTCTGGCTAGATGCCACAACCACCACACAGACGGACCACCAGCCACTGGAATGCATTGACACAAGGAGTCACCAGCAGAGACCAAAGAAAAGAGGATGTCTCTTTCCCCAAAGCCCATTCCAGAGTGACAGAAGAAGCATCTGCTCTATGATAATATTGGGGGACCTGACCACACCTCTTAGCATTGAACAGATCATCTAGGCAACAAATCAACAGAGTAACCATTATTCTTTCAGAAGGAGAGAAGAAATCTAGTGTAATTAGAGGGGGGAAGGGGAAGGGAGAGGGGGATGAAGAGAGATTGGACAAGGGGCATAAAGAATAATGATGATTTGTAACAATATATGTGTACAATATATATGTACTAGTAGTATGTACTAGTAATATTGATTTAATCAACATATACCAATGTTGAACCCCCAAAATTTGTATAATCAATTTTGATTCAATTTTGAAAAAAAAATTTTAAGAAAATAAATAAAATAAAATAAAATAAGTTATTCTATCACCCGCTGATTCTACACTCATAATCCTACCAACATTCAGGTTTTACCACACTAGTTTCCACCCTCTGCACATGAAATTGTTTTCAGGTTTGAGGAATCTGAGCCTTCTATTCCTGGAGGAGTCAGAAGGGCCCCCAAATGTAATTGCTTCTGAAAGGGGAGGAATTCTGCTTTTTTATAATCCTCCTTGGGGCGGGAATTCATTTGACAGAGCTTCAGCAAGACAAGTTCCCTACTGTTCTTTAGCAGCCACATAAAGGAGCAAGGAAGCACTTTAAGCAAGACTTGCAAGAACTCTGCTATCATGATAAATGATTGGCTGCAATAATGTGAAATTTCTCTCTCTCTGAGAATGGTATACACAGATCACATGAACTGTAGTTAATATTCATTATTTGTTATTTCCACCATTTTACCAAGACACTGTGGGAGGGGAAATATTAAAACATTGGAAGATACTAAGGGGTTTTTAGACCTCCAAGGAGGGATTTGGCCAAGGGCCTGTTGGAACAGACAAGGGGCGAGGACAGGGTGCTGAGGTATAGAGGTAACAGGCCAAGGACAGAGGGCCAGACCGCCGCCAGGGCAGAGCAGTTCTCAGTGACCTCCACCTCCCCAACCATGCTAGCTGTGGTGGGTTGAATGATGGCCCCCAGAAAGATATGTTCAAGTCCTAAGCCCTGGTATCTGTGAATGCGGCCTTATTTGGAAATGGGATATTTGCAGATGTCATCAAATTAAGACAAGGTTGCACTGGAGTAGGGTGGACCCTGATCCAGTATGACTGATGTCTTTCTAAGAAGAAAGCCAGACAGACAGAGACAATGCCATGTGACAACAAAGGCAGAGACCAAAGTGCAGCAGCTGCAAGCCAAGGAGAAGCTGACAAAACACCGGAAGGTGGAAGAGGCAAGAAAGGATTCCCCGCTAGAGCCTTCAGAGAGCACATGGCCCTGCTGACAACCTGATTTTGGACTTGCAGCCTCCAGAACCGTGAGACAACACATTTCTGTCGTTTAAGCCACCTGGTCTGTGGTACTTCATCTGGCAGCCCTAGGAAACTGATTAAACTAGCCTAAGCCCATCCTTCTGAACTACTAAAACTTCTAGTTGCTTCTGCTTTAGCCCCTCCAGCGAACATCAAAAGAGGGATCTTTTATTTTTTTTTTATTTTTTTTAAAAGATGACCGGTAAGGGAATCTTAACCCTTGACTTGGTGTTGTCAGCACCAAGCTCCCCCAGTGAGCCTCGGGCTGGCCCCAAGAGGGATCTTTAAAATCATGAATCAGACCACGCCACTCCCCTCCCCTGGAGCATCCAATAGCTTCCGCCCACTTCCCGGCCTACTGCCCAGCGCTCTGAGGCCAGCACACCCCGTGCTCTCCCTGGCTCACTCAGCCCCCGCCACGCTGCCTCCCTGCTGTTCCTCCACCCCCATGCCAGCTGCCTTCCTCCCTCGGGATCCTGCTGTCACCACCAGGACCCCCTTCCACATGCTCCTCTCCTGGTGACTGCATGGCCTACACCGTCACATCACTGTCACTGTGAGGCAACCCCCACCCCTCTATCTTTTTCATCACATCTATCCCCAGGAAGAATGGGAGCCCCACGACAGCAAGAACTCTGTCTTACTTACTGCTACACAGGCTGTCACGTGAATTGGGCCCTCAAAAATACCTGTGCAGGGAGACTAGCAACTAGCTATACCAGCAAGCTGAGTCCTCTAATCAGGGGGTGCTCAGCTATCCAACCATACTTTGGTTACAGTAGTCCCCCCTTTAACCATGAGTTCACTCTCCATGGTTTCAGTCACCCACAGTCAATCGGTCCAAAAATATTAAATGGAAAATTCCAGAAATAAGCAATTCAGAAGTGTTAAATTGCACACCCTTCTGAGTAGCATGATGAAATCCTGCGCCAGGCTGCTCTGTCCTGCCTGGGATGCGCATTACCCCTTTGTCCAGCACATCCACACTGTCTATGTATGCCACCTGCCCACTAGTTGCTTAGTAGCAATCTCAGTAATCAGATCGAAAAAACACAGTATATATAGGGGTTTAGTAGTATCGGGTTTCAGGCATCCACCGAAGGTCCTGGATGGACGTATCCCTCGCAGATAAGGGAGGATTACCACATTAGTGGAAGATGCTCTTCAGACAAACTGTGTGTGACAATCAAATGGATACAAACATGTCTCAGTATCTGTAATTTCCAAATAATATGCTTTGACTTTAAGTCATAGAAGAGAGAAACAAAACATTCTAAATAAAACATCATTTATCTTTAATGATGTTACTAGAACAGTTATAATTTAGTGACTTTGAGGAAGCAATTTTATATACTTCAGGGTAATATGAGTTAGAATATAATAGAGACATTTCTACAAGTCCTTTGACTTTATTGTCAAAGGCATTAATTCCAGCTCTGTGAAGAAATGGACATGAAACTGAGAAGGAGTTTCCCACGAAGCCCAAGGAGGCTGGGAGATCCCTCCTCCAACACACCTGAGTACTATCAAGTTTGGGAAACTTGAAATTACTTACATCTTTCAATATCAGAATCTGACTCGCAGCTTTGAGGTACTGCAATTGATGAGTCACTAAAATTGTGGTCTTCTCATGCAAGGTTTGACAAATACACCTATCAATATAAAAGGTACAGTATTAAAAAAACACATAAATGGGGGCACTCCAAATTGAAAAACATACATTTTGAAACCATAAGAGACAACACAGTAGTCAAAGATTTGTAGTTTAAATACAAATACAAATACAAATTAAATATAAATATAAATCAATAAAGCCAACTAAAAAATTCACTAGCAGCAAACTTGAGCCCTGCTCACCTGAGAAATTCTGAAAAGCTGTCTGGCAAAGGAGGTAGTGACTGCTAAATTTTCTTTTCTAACACTGTTTAACAATTTCTTATATATTTTATGATGAAAACAATTGAACAATACTGAGATTCCAAAAGCTGACTTAACTAAAATACTGATTATTTTATCACTGTGTAGGAATGGGAGAGAGATGACATATAAAAATGTGGGTATTTTTCTTAGATGGTTTCCTAGGTTACTGCTTATGACGTACATATTAACCAAAAATCTTTTTTTAATTCTTAGATACTTGGTAACCTTTGCTAGAGTGTATTTTCCAGACCCTCCTTCCCAAATAATATCAAATGTTAAAATGTATGCTAGTGGGGCTTCAATCAGTCTCCACAATGAGAATTCCTGAGTCCCATCGAGGAAGCAAATCTTCTTTCATTAGGACTAAAAAACTCTCAAATATGAAAATGAAAGAACAGAATCCAAATGATCTAAATCACAGTGGAAATCACCCACTGGCTCAAAGATAAGACCCAGTCTCAGTATTCAACCTCAGAGTTTTGTGTTTTTACAGTAACCTTTCAAAGTGCTTCTACATTTTAAATGCAGAACCCTGGAAGCTCAGTCCAGCCCCCATCCCACAATGGTCTACAGCCTCTCCAGGGAAACAAGCCACTCAGGAAAGGGCATGGGAACCACAGGCAGGGCTCCTGGCACACACTCAGGGTTCCCAAGTCCCTGCACAGAGCAAATGTCAGAAATGTGGGCCACAACACAACCTGCTGAGGTGGGTCAGATCAAGAATTCTGGAGAAACTGAGACTGGAGTTCAAACCCCTGTTCCATCTCCTATAAGCCTGACAACGTTGAGCAAGTCACTAAACCTCACTGAACCAAAGTTTGTTCATCTCAAAATAAGGCTAACTCATAGGCACGTTCTGAGAAATAAAAGCACTAATCCATGAAGCGGCCCAGGACAAAACCGATGCTCAATAAATGTTATTTCCGTCCTCCAGCCTTCCCCTAAACATTTGCTTTCGATTCAGGATTGAAAAGGCATAAGGGGGAGCTTTTGAGATTGGGCCTGTGATCAGAACCAAGACTGTAGATGCATATACAATCACTTCACTCTTTAAATCCAAAAGGATTAATTTCTCCCTTTTCACACATCTTAGTTTAGCTTCTCTCATTCCTGTTTCTCAAGCTAATAAACCCCTCTTAGGGCTTAGTACTCAAGCTTTAAAGGAATTGTTTCTCCTTAAATCAAAATTGCCTGCCATTAATCCCTTTATATAAACATCTGAAGGGAGATGTTCACAATCAAGTCTGATGGGTTGCTATGTCCAAGATGGGCCAACTCAAAAGGTTTCAAAATGTTTTCTTCCTAACATCTTTCATTATGACGTAAATAGTTATAATAGCATTGTAATTAATGGCTTTAAATTTTTCCTAAACCATGCTTTTTATCAACATCTCTGGGAAAATACTTTCCAAATTTTAAAGAGTAAAAATTCACAGGCCAAGCCATAAAAATATTGCCTGATTCAGCAACGAGTTATTTAACTCTTATTCTACATAAGGGCTATGTTAAGAGCTGGCACATAGCATGGTGGACAATACACAAAGAAGAAAGACAGAGTCGCTACCTTCATTCACACATTTGTTGAGCAGCTACCAAGTGCCAGGCATTGTTCTAAGTGCTCAGGATCCACCCATGGTCAAGCGGACAGACTACACCCTACATCATGTAGAGGAGACGTATGACATGAACACAAAACATGCACTATGGGGTTATGATGTGAACTATGAAGAAAAAGCAAGGCGAGGGTTGCTATCGCAGAGGCAGCAGTCAGGAAAGGCCTCTCTGCAAGGAGGTGACATATGAGCCATGAGAATATCTGGGGGATACATTCCTGGAAAGACGCAGCAGGTGCGATGGCTCTGAAGCAGAAATGAACTGTGCAAAGTGCTTTCATGCATTCCCAGGCTGGGGGAGGTGGGGGAGCATAGGGGAAGGACCCATAAGTGATCGAGAACAACCCAGCCGATGGAGTTTGGATGTACTGTCTTCCAGAACTCATGTGGAAATTTGATCCCCAGTGTGACAGTTTGAGTTATGGGGGTGGATCCCTCATGAATGGGTTAACATTCTTCCTGGAGGCGAAGAGCCTGAGTGAGTCTCACTCTGGTAGTTCCCATGAGAGCTGACTGTTTAAAAGACCCTGGCACCTCCTCTCTCTCTCTTGCTTCCTCTCGCCACATGATCTGCTTGTACCCGCCAGCTGCTGCCGCTTTGTGCCATGAGTTGAAGCAGCCTGAGGCCCACACCAGACGCAGCTGTCCCAGAATCATGAACCAAATAAACCTCTATTCTTTATAAATTACCCAGTCTCAGGTATTTCTGTTATAGCAACACAAAACGGACTAATACAGAAAATCAAAGGCTATGGGCAGACAGGAAGGGCACAGTGTCCTCTGCAGGAACAGGAGGGACAGGCAGGCAGGTGGGGGCACACTGTCCCTGGTTCTCAGACAGAGGAACACCACCCATACGAACAGGCAGACGTGAGAAAGGGCACACTTTGTGCAGGGCACTCCACGTAAGTCAGCCTGGCTGGAGTTCTGGGTTCTTATTGGGAAAGGCTGGAAAAGTGACAGGTGTAGGTTGCAAAGAACTTCGATTGCTATTTGAGGACTTCAAACCTCATCCTAAAGGTGAGGGGAGTCTGTGAAGACTGAAACAGGGAAGGGAAACTGGTGCTGTGCTCTGAATGGCTGTGTTCCTACCCGAATTCATAGGTTGAAACCTAACCACCAGTGTGATGGTATCAGGAGATGGGGCCTTTCCGTGGGAATCTGCCCTCATGAATGGGATTAGTGCTCTTATAAAAGAGGCCCAAGCGAGCTGCCCTGCCCCTTCCACCATGTGAGGACACAGCTAGAAGATGGCTGTTTATGACCCGGAGGGTGAGGGTCACCAGACACCAAAACTGCCAGCACCTTGATCTTGGACTTTCCAACCTCTAGAACTCTCTACTACCCAGTTTATGATAAATCTCTACTATCCAGTTTATGTTAATTTTGTCACAGCAGCCTGCACAGACTAAAACAATTAGGTAGGCAACAGTGTGGGAGACTGATTATGACAGACCTGAAGAACTGATTATGCAAAAGGCAGGGGGCTAAGAATTTGGGCTTTCTAAAATACAAGACCCACAGTTTGCAACAGCTCAGACTGGCATCGGTTAATCAAAGTGCCCCAAACCTTCTGTATGTGATAGTTTACAACATACAGTTGTAAAATTCACAAACCTTAATAACCTTGGATTTATATCCATGATTGAAGTAAAACTGCTAATGGCAGATAGAAGTGTAATTCATTCACTTTTAATACAAAACACTTCACATTTCTAGGTTTCAACACAACCGCCATCTTTCATCGCATATTGTTCAATCCAATTTTCTAACTCGTTGAGAACATTCTTCAGTAGCTGCTGAGTGATTTCCTAAATTGCATTCGTGCTCTCTGCCCTAAGTTTCCCCAAAGAATGTGGTTCTGATTAGCAAACAACAATTTTAACAAGCTTGCTTCTATCAAGTGTATATCCAAAGTCATTAAACCTTAAAGGTGTGAGAGAACTTTATAAATACCTTGCATGTTCAGAGAAAAACTGGGGGAGCTTTTGCAACATGCACCCTGATACTCTGCAATCAGAACACCTCCCTCCTCCTCCCTTGTGACTCTAACACAGGGTCCCACCAGTAATTGTTCTTTCAGTGGTGGAGAACTAGTGTGGACTCGCATAAGACTCGTACAAACCACCAAGGCCCTTCTCTGCCTATGAGAAATTTCATCAAGACACAGTCAGGAGCAGGCAGGAAAGGAGGGTCAGATCAGAAGGCCAGGGCAATGCCAAGTGCCAGCTGCTTGCTACATTCTGAAAGATTCAACAGAACCACACACATTTTCTTGTGGAAAAATATACATAACATAAAATTTACCATTTCAACCTTTTCAAGTGTACAGCTCAGTGGCATTAAGCACATTCACACTAGTGTGCAACCTTCACCACGTCCACCTGCAGAACTTTCCCTTCATCCTGATACCAGGCACATCTTACACACACACTCTAGGGAAACGCTTAATAATCCCTCCTGAAGTCCTACGCTTAGTGGGTGACCTTGTGTCCCGGCCCCTAGAATCCAGAGCCCAGACATGGTTACCCCTCAAACTGCCCACTCTGCTTGAACCCCTCTTTCCTTTGCTATTTAGGACCTGTTACGAACTGAACTGTGTTCCCCCAAAATTCTTATGTTGAAGCCCTAACGCCCTCATAATTTTGAAACAGGACCTCATAATTTTGAAACAGGATGTTTCAACTAGTAATTGAGTTAAAATGAGGCTGTGAGGGCAGGCCCTAATCCAATCTGACCAATGTCCTTGGAAGAGGACGAAATTTGCACACAGACAAAAGGCCAGGTGAGAACACAGCAAGCCAACCAGAGAGGCCTCGGGAGAAATTAAACCTGCTGACACCTTGATCTCAGACTTGCAGCCTCCAGAACTGGTAGAAAAAACACTTCTGTTGTTTAAGCCACCCAGTCTGCGGCATTGTGTTATGGCAGCCAGACTGACTAACGCAGGGCCTTCCAGCGAACATTTCCAGTGACTTTCTCTCTACTGCATAATCTGCATCCTGCACTTGAGGAAGACTTGTTCGCCTGCTGTTCTTTTCACGTGCCCTGCTTGTTCCCATCTCTACACCTCTGCTTCTACTATTCCTTTTACCAAAAGGAACTGGATCCTATTCTCAGCCTCTACAAACCCTTCCCAAGGACCACAGGCCCAAGCCCAGCCCACAGTGAGCTTCCAATCTCAGCTGCATGTCCACAGCTGCCTGCTTCTCCCTTTAGCACTGTTTATCCTACACCGAGTCCCCTTCAGTATGCTGAATTATTCCCATGAGCTTATCTTTTTTTTTTTTTTTTTTTTTTTGTCTTTTTCCGTGTCCGGCAACGGATCGCAACCCTCAGTGTTGCCCCCGTACCGGACCGGGACCAGCAACGGGATCGCAACCCTCAGTGTTGCTCCCGCGCCTCGCTCAGCCAGTGAGCGGGAACCAGTCTGTATGTGGGATCCGAACCCTCAGCGGGAGCGCCGCCGCACTTCCCAAGCGGCGCACTACAGCAGTGCACCACCGGGCCGGCCCGAGCTTATCTTGATAAACTCCATGTAGACAAACTCCTAAAGGGCAGGAGTGAGATCTAAACTTCTTTGTCTCCTTTACTCTGCCCAGTATGGGTTATTCCCTGTGGCTTACAGACCTCCTTTGTAAAGTAAGATTCTCTGCACAATAACATCTGTCAGAGTGCCTATCTCAGTGCACACAGAAAGGCTTCAATCAGCACAGCTAAAAGGACTAATGGGCCTTAACAAGGTGAACAACAAACAGGAAGCTCACTGTGGGGCAGATCTGGATGCTATTTTAGCAAGACCAACTTCACAATGCTTTCAAAAAGGACAGTGCAGATGACACAGGAAGCATTGGGGAGCATACAGTAGGTCACAGAATACATGGAAAAGATTCGAGTCATTCCACCTCAGCTGCTAAGCAAGAGCCAAGGTAAAATTTCAGAAACACCAAGCAAACGTCAGGAGTTAGGCCGGATTCTAGATACCTAGTTGCAAATGCAAGCTAACCCTACACACTCGTGGATCTTAAGTGTTAATTCTAGTAAGAACCCATGAAGCAACATCAAACTCTTGAAGCCACACTCTAATATGGAACAAATCATGCTTAAATGCTAGACTTTACCAATTATTTCCAAACCTACATAAGCATAAACCAACAGGCCTTTCCATGGAAGCCCTATGCTTGTCCTGAAAACCTCACTTCTAGTATGCCACAGACAAAAGATGGAGGAAAAAAACTAAGAACTAAGGACCAGGTGGATGAGTCCCACCCTTTGATTTAAAAACTGTGCATAATCTTTCCTATTCCTGGGGTCTGGATCCATCTACAGTTTCTGGGTTACCAATTGCAAAGAGCAGGGGAAAATATTTCATAATTTGCCACCTATTTTCACTCACTTCGACACACTGAAATCATCTTCTGTATTTTCCTATCTTGACCTTGCATTTGTGTAAAATTTCTCTAAAATGCATCTTCTGTGTGAGGGAGAGGAGGGAGGGAAAAGGACACCAGAGCAGGATGAGCTGAATTTTCTGAAGCTGCAAAGGCTTTCCTGAGACGCCTCAGAAAGGTTCTTGGAAGCAGAAATGACACACAACACAAGCAAACTCACAGCTCGAACAGGTGCCTACTGACTTCTGCATCCACAGCACTGAGAGGGTCGTCCAGGAGGTAGATGTCGGCGTCCTGATACACTGCTCTAGAAAACACAGAGAGATCTCAGACAGAAGGAAACTTCACACTCCGCATCCCTCACGTAGAAATCACGACACGGTTCAACAACACGAATGTTCATTGCAGGCATCAAGGAATAAGCTAACACCGGCGCTTCACACCAGACCCAGCACACAGCGGGTTCTCTACGTTAACCACCGCTAGAAGTAGCAGGAAAGACACCGAGCAGAATGGCCGCGGAAACGCCATTTACCTTGCGAGGTTGACCCGTGCTTTCTGCCCCCCACTCAGCGTGGTTCCCCGGTCTCCTATCACAGTCAGATCCCCATCCTCCAAAAGCTGTAAATCCTACAGAGAGAAAGAAAAGACTTAATATGTGCTCTCCTACCGTCATCCTAAACATTGCACATCAGCGCTTCAGAAATATACATGTATTTGATCAACAGCAATGGATATATTTCACAGTGATTAAATTGTAACTTTGAACCTTTCAAAGAAAAAGAAACTCTCAGGGCCTTTTTTGTTGGAATGCTATAGTTTTTCCCACTATATTTATGCACCTAACTACTTTAACACACACTTATTGACTATTTGTCAGACATTATTCTGGGCATAGTGAATTCAGCAACGAAGGAAACAAAGTCCCTAGAGTTCCCACGGTGGAAGACTGACAATATAAGAAATTAACAGGAATGCACGTGGTGATAAGTACTGAGGGGAAAAAGGACACTGGTTTAGGGAGACAGAGAGTAATGGAGAGAAAGCCCATTTTACAAAGGGTGGTCAGCAAGGGCCCTGATCAAGAGGGTTTAAGCAGAGGTCTGTCAAAGGGTGGAGTGGGCTGGCACAAATCTGCAGAATGTGTTCCACAAAGAGGAAGAAGAGCAAAGACCATGGGGCAGGTGAACACCCAGGGTATTCAAAGAATAGCAACTCGGAAGCCAGTAGAGTTGGTGCAGATTGAGTACAGAGGGGTGGGAGATGAGGCCAGAGACCCAGGCAAGAGGGGTCAGGGTTTCATACCCAGTGAGATACACGTGGCTTTTAAATCCAGAAGACTTAATTTATCAAGGAATAAGTGTCTCTTCACTGCCTCGGCTTCCCACTTCCAGAGAAGGGAAAACACTTGACCCATGTCCTCAGAGTGACACTTAAGGTATGTGACAGAGTGACAGGCAATATCTATACAAGAAATAAGAGCAGAAAGAGCAGCCTGGTAAGAAAAACCAAAGGGAAGGGAACAGTGTGGTTGAGAGAGGCTGGGCAGATGGGCTGGACCAAGATTCTTGTTCCATGCAAGCCAGGAAAAACGAAAGCTACAGTAAGCAAGAAGGTTTTATTTGAGGATCTGGGAATCTAGCCAAAGTTACATTTGAATATTATTTAAGAAATAAATTGACAAGGTACAGTAACTTAAAAAAAAAAAAAAGGGGGGGCCAGCCCGGTGGTGCACTGCTACAGTGCGCCACTTGGGAGCGCGGTGGCGCTCCCGCCAAGGGTTCGGATCCCACATACAGACCGGTTCCCGCTCACTGGCTGAGCGAGGTGTGGGAGCAACACCGAGGGTTGCGATCCTGTTGCCGGTCCCGGTCCGGTAC